>NW_026137964.1:0-6285 GCF_019393585.1 Leptopilina boulardi | reverse complement strand
TTTTTTACTCAAATAAAGATTATATGGTACGATCATCGAATTGTCAGCGGTACATTTAAATGACCCATCTTTTTTATAAAAAATGATTTTTTTACCATCATTTCTTCGCCTGAGTTCCGGATAATTCTTAGAACCATAAGTTGTTTCAGAACAAAACGGCTTTGGATATTTTTTTGTACAAAGTTTCTTCTCAGGATCCATGCAAGGTGAATTCATATTTTCTTTTCCACAAGGCCCATGAACTTGAAATAGCTTTACAATCTTAAAAAGTTCTGGATTCTTTGTTTCATCTGGAATTTCAGCACATATCATTTTATGTAAAGTTTCTTCATCGCGAATTGGATTACGTAAAAATATAATTAAATGCACATGTGGCAATCCACGCTTTTGAAATTCTATGACATAAACAAATGCAAGAATTGGTCCAAAAATTTCTTTTTCTTTTATATCTTTCATTATCTCTTAAACTTTTTGTTGAAAAACTCTAGTCAAAATATCCGGACGATCAGATGCAGTTTCAATATCCAACAAATTTTCTGTAATCTCTCGCCATTTTGGATTACATGTCATGGTAATAAATAAATTTGGTTTTCCAAATTCTTGAACTAATCGCATAGCATCCATAAAACATTGTTGATAACAACGTGGCCCTCCAATAAATGTCGAAGGTAAAATAATCATTTTTCCAAGTCGAACATTTTCTTCTTTTGCTTTATTCGGAACATAATCCATTAATCCACAATACAAATTCGCTCGAATGTTTTTTTGTTTTAAACGAATGTATTTTAAACGTTCACCTTCTACTTTCGACCAGACATCACCTTCATATTGTTAAGTTAATTTTCCTAATTGTAAACATGGAATAAAAGTTCTTCTATATGCAAGACGATACATATAAAACTGTAAAGGAGTAACATTTCGAGTACCTTGAGTATGCTTAAGGTTAACAGTCCATCCAGGGGTGCGTTCACGTAACTCTCACACTCACTCTCACCCTCACTCTCACTCTCACTCTCACTCAAAAATTTTTCTCTCTCACCCTCACTCTCACTCAAAAATTTTTTTCTCTCACCCTCACTCCCACTCTCACTCAAAAATTTTTCTCTCTCACTCTCACTCAAAAATTTTTCTCTCTCAGTCTCACCCTCACTCTCACTCTCAATCAAAAATTTTTCTCTCTCACCCTCACCCTCACTCCCACTCTCACTCAAAAATTTTTCTCTCTCACTCTCACTCTCACTCAAAAATTTTTCTCTCTCACTCTCACCCTCACTCTCATTCTCACTCAAAAATTTTTCTTTCTCACTCTCACTCAAAAATTTTCCTCTCTCATTCTCACTCTCACTTAAAAATTTTTCTCTCACTCTCACTCTCACTCAAAAATTTTTAACTCTCAATCTTACTCTCACTCTCGCTCAAAAATTTTTCTCTCTCACTCTCACTCAAAAATTTATCACTATCATTCTTACTCTCATTCAAAAATTCTTCACTATCATTCTCACTCTTACTAAAAAAGTTTTCTCTTTCACTCTCACTCATAAATTTTTCACTATCATTCTCACTCTCATTTAAAAAATTTTCTCTTTCGCACTCACTCTCACTCCAAAATTTTTCTCTCTCACTCTCACTCAAAATTTTTTCTCTCTCACTCTCACTCAAATTTTTTCTCTCTCACACTCACCCTCACTCTCACTCAAAAATTTTTCTCTCTCACTCTTACCCTCATTTAAAAATTTTTCTTTCTCACTCTCACTCAAAAATTTTCCTCTCTTATTCTCATTCTCACAAAAATTTTTCTCTCTCTCTCACTCTCACTCAAAAATTTATCACTATCATTCTTACTCTCATTCAAAAATTTTTCACTATCATTCTCACTCTTACTAAAAAAATTTTCTCTTTCACTCTCACTCATAAATTTTTCACTATCATTCTCACTCTCATTCAAAAATTTTTCTTTCTCGCACTCACTCTCACTCAAAAATTTTTCACTATCATTTTTGCGTGGCCGATTACGAAACTGACATCAAATTTGTAATCAGTAACCTCAGAAATACCCGAGTCATAAGTGTCAATCAAATCTGTTAAATTGTTATAAAATTGGTTTGTATAATTTTAGAATCCGCCATTTGAAATTGTTAAATTCATTTTCGTAATCAGCGACTCCATAAATCTCTAAGTAAAAAGTTTCGTGACAAATCTGACAATTTTTAATTTTTGCATAAGCTATATTAGACCTGCCATTTTGTGTTTCGAAAAACCGTCCTCGAATTTGTGATCATAACCCCAAAAACCCACGAGTAATAAATTTTAAGCGAATTAAGTAAAATCTTATAAATTATCCGCCATATTGGATCCGCCAATTTCAATTTTAAAAAATTAACCACGGATTCGTAATCAGCAGCCTCAAAAACTCCCAAGTAAAAAGTTTTTAAGCGAATTCCATTAATTTTAAAAAAATCGTTCAACATATTGGATCGGACATATTGAATTTTAAAAAACTATTTTTTATTCATAATCAGCGGCCCCAAAAACACTCGAGTAAAAAATTTTCAGCAAAGCTGATAAAATTGTATTTAAAATCGACCAACATAATGGATTCGCTATTTTGAATTTTGAAAAATTAATCACGGTTTCGTAATCAGAGACCCCAAAAACCCCCGAGTAAACAGTTTCAAGTGAATTAAATGAATTTTAAAAATCGTTGGCCATATTGGATCTGCCATTTTGAATTTTTGAATTTTAACTTCATATTTGTAATAAGCGACCCCACAAAGCTTTGAATATTAAGTGTTTGAACAATTGAACTTAAAATTTTAATAGAAGCACCATATTGACCGTGTATAGTTGTAATTCCAAAATCGCCACGTGGCAAAGGAAACTACAAATAAGCTACAATTTCCCGTATTAAATGATTTTTTAATTCGAATTGCTGTTGCTCTAGAAGCTCAAAATAATTTACTCCGTTCATCTTAAATTTATTTAATTCTTTAATTTATCTTTACTTTATTTATATTTATCTTTTGTTCTATGAATAGTTTTATTACAAATTTCTTGTATTTTAAATTTTAATAAAAATGTTTATAAATTATGACATTTCTATTGTTTGAAATTTAATTTTTGACATCTGTCAATAGAAATTTTTTTAAAAAGTATAAGCTTCAGTAATCACAAGTTTATTATAAATTTATTTAATATTATTTAAGTATTTTTTTATTTAATTTTTTATTGTATTATTAAAATTAATATTATTATTAATTACGATTAATATTAAAATTAATAATTCGTCACATAACTGCGAATCAATTCAATTTTATTTGAATTAAAAATTTTTTTTTAATGGCGTTAAATTCTATTGTTTATATGAGTATATACTGTTACATTATACGAAGACAAAGAAAGGTATGTATATTCATATTAAATAGTAAAATTGAAAGAGAGTATCAGAGAGTGTTAAAACTTTAGTAAAAGGGAAAGTAAGAGTGTAAGATTAAGTAAGAAAAATTTTTTTTAAAATAAAATTGAAAGCGTAAGTGATAAAGTGAGTGTGAAAACAAAAAAATTTCAATTTGAAAGTGCGAGAAAAAATTATAGTGAATGTTGGAGTAAAGGTGAAAATTTTTGTTCGAAAGTGAAAATGAAATTATGAGTGGGAGTCCGAGTGAAATTTTTCTGAATTGAAATGAAAGGGAATTTTTTAGTTTAGCTGAAAATTGTAAGTGAAAGGGAACAATTTTTGAGTGAAAGTAAGAGAGACAAATTTTAATGTGAGAGTGAGAGAGAAAAATTTTTAAGTGAGAGTGAAATTGAGAGAGAAAAATTTCTGAGTCAGAGTGAGAGTGAAAAATTTTTGAGTGAAAGTGAGAGTGAGAAAGAAAAATTTTTGAGTGAGAGTGAGAGAAAAAATATTGAGTGAGAGTGAGGGTGAAAGTGAGAGAGTAAAATTTTTTAATGAGAGTGAGAGTGAGAGAGAAAAATTTTTGAGTGAGAGTGAGTGCGAGAGAGAAAATTTTTTGAATGAGAGTGAGAGTGATAGTGAAAAATTTATGAGTGAGAGTGAAAGAGAAAACTTTTTTAGTAAGAGTGAGAATGATAGTGAAGAATTTTTGAATGAGAGTAAGAGTGATAGTGATAAATTTTTGAGTGAGAGTGAGAGAGAAAAATTTTTGAACGAGAGTGAGAGTGAGATTGAGAGTTAAAAATTTTTGAGTGAGAGTGAGAGAAAAATTTTTAAGTGAGAGTGAGAATGAGAGAGGAAAATTTTTGAGTGAGAGTGAGAAAGAAAAATTTTAGAGTGAGAGTGAGGGTGAGAGTGAGGGTGAGAGTGAGAGAGAAAAATTTTTGACTGAGAGTGAGAGTGAGGGTGAGAGTGAGAGAGAAAAATTTTTGAGTGAGGGTGAGAGTGAGAGAGAAAAATTTTTGAGTGAGAGTGAGAGTGAGGGTGAGGGTGAGAGAGAAAAATTTTTGAGTGAGAGTGAGAGTGAGAGTGAGGGTGAGAGAGAAAAATTTTTGAGTGAGAGTGAGAGTGAGGGTGAGAGAGAAAAATTTTTGAGTGAGAGTGAGAGTGAGGGTGAGAGTGAGAGAGAAAAATTTTTGAGTGAGAGTGAGAGTGAGAGTGAGAGTGAGGGTGAGAGTGAGGGTGAGAGAGAAAAATTTTTGAGTGAGAGTGAGAGTGAGGGTGAGAGTGAGGGTGAGAGTTACGTGAACGCACCCCAGGATCACCATGAGGAAAAATTAAAGGATTTGTCATGGGATCAACATTTTCGCTAAGTCTAGATATTGGAATACTCTTTAAACCTTTTGGGTGTATACTTATATCACGTTCCATAGGAGGTTCACCATCTTCACTAACAAATACAAGTGCTACTTCACTACAAGATAGATAATTAAATTTGCTTTGATTCAATGATCTGTCTCGTTTAATCCACATTTTAATATTCCTTATAGGCTCATTTTTAGATTTTGCTAGTGCTTCTTCTTCTAATTATACCTCTCTCATCATTTTAAAAGCTTTAGCATAAGGATTAATTTCCCTTAATAATTTATCTATTTCTTCCATTAATGATGATAAACATTTCTTATTAGATTTATTCTTTAATCGTTCAAGTACTGCTTCATTAGTGGCTATAATGTACAACTGACCATATTTTTGATTGTCATCACCATCGGGATGAAGGGCATAAGTATTATGATACACTTTTCCATGTACACGAAAAACATAAGGCCCATTTCCTTTAGGAATTTCTAATTTTGCTCCTATGCTGGCGAATGCTAAGGAATTATTATAAGAACGAATATTTTCTTTATAATTTTTACCTTCAAAGCTTGAATCAAATAACAAAGTTTTTAAATAAAACGAATAAGGATTTAATACTTTCAACTTTACTTTTCCCTTGTGACAGCAACTATTAAATAATCTATCTGACGGCCTTTCACACAAAAAATGTAACGCACTACAAAACTTACAATCTACATTCATCAAACCTAAATAATTCTGTGAAACTGTACTTTCATCGAAATCTTCAAGGGACATAATTGCTACTCCTACAGTGTCTAACATTTTTTAATTTTTCTTATCCTTTTTACATGCCAAATTCTTTTCTTGACGCACTTTCTTTTCATCCTCAGTTTCTGTAGCTAATTTCTCCCTCTTACATGCCAAAATTCTTTCGTTGCGTATTTTCTTTTCATCCTCAGTTTCTGTAGCTAATTTCTTCCTCTTACATGCCAAATATTTTTCTTTGCGTATTTTCTTTTCATCCTCAGTTTCTGTAGATAATTTTTTCCTCTTATATGCCAAATTTCTTTCTTTGCGTATTTTCATTTCATCCTCAATATCTGTAGAAATTTTCTTCTTTTTGCATGTCAAATCTCTTTTTTGGAGTTCTATTTTTTGTATTTCTGTTTCATTACGATTTTCTTTTGTCAGTCTATTATGCTCTTGTATAATTATTTTCTGCTCAACATATTTTATTGCACAAAGTATCTTTTTATCATTTTCTTCACTTAGGAAATGCTTCATTTCTAAATATTTAAGTGGTGAAACTTTGTTTACATTATTATTAGTTGCAAAAATTCTTTTCTTTTTACTTGCGTCATTCAAAGAAGGTTTAATTTCTAAATGTTGTGTTGATAGAACTCTATTTGCATTATTATTTGGAAAACTGTTATGAAAATATGAAGGGTTTAGTCCACCAGTTTGAAGTTCTTCAGCTCGATTTATTAAAAGACAATTCCAATCATCCGCTACAATTGAATTTCTAATAATTGACGATCTCACTGAGGGGA
>NW_026137963.1:0-214301 GCF_019393585.1 Leptopilina boulardi | reverse complement strand
GTTTTATTTATTTTTTTGAAAGCTGAAAATGTGTATTTTTACCACAAAAAATATTGAGATGTCCTTTTTTCTTATTTGAGAGATATTAATTAATTAATTAATTAATTTTAATAAAAAATGAAATATTTCACAAATAAATAAAGTGATTGCAAACCTGAAGTTACCAATTGAAAGCTGACGTAATTCCACATCCAACGAGCCATACATGAACTATTTCGGATTAGAAGTTTTTTTTAAACAATTGTCATGTTAGCCAATTGTTTATATTAACAATATACTAATCCAAATTACTTTATATAGGGCTCGTTGGATTCGAAATTATGTCAACTTTCATTTAGTAACGTCAGAATTACGATAACTTTATTTGTTCATTAAATACACCATTTTTATTAACCATAACAGTTAATTAATTAACTAAAAATTATAAATACTACATAAGTAAATAAAAATATTTTGACATTTATGTTTTCCAAATGTTTTTTGTGCTCTTTTGATTGGTGAAAAAAATTTCAAAAAATTTAAAATTTGACCCTTTTTCTGAAAATTAAAAATTTTGTTGACTGTTCTTTAAGTTCGGTCCTTTTTAGATTTTTCATTTATTTTTTTTAAAGTTAAATATGTGTATTTTTACCTCAAAAAATATTGAGATGTTCTTTTTTGCTATTTTCGAGATATTAGTTAATTAATTAATTAATTAATGTTAATAAAAATATATATACATAATTCCAAATCCAACGAGCCCTATATAAAGTACTTTGAGTTAGTATATTGTTAATAAACAATTGGCTAACATAGCAATTATTTTTAAAAAAAATCCTCTAATCCAAAATAGTCAATATAGGGCTCGTTGGATGCGGAATTACGTCAACTTTCAATTGGAATTAAAAGAAATATAAATTCACATATTTCTGTCCTATACGAGAAATTAAAGAAAGCATGTTTCCTGAATTAAAAAGAATAATTATTTTTAATTCTATTCTATTCCAGCCCCCAAATCCATATCCTAGATTCACTACTGTCAATGAATTACCATTTATTATTTTGGAACTAAAGTACGCAAAGTAAGTTAAATAAATAAATAACCCTACCGTAGATGAAGAAGGTATGAATGTGGGAGGCACGAAACACGGAGCGGCGTTTAATCCCTAAAATATAAATAAAATTTACTTTTATTTATAAACCAGAATTTATTTATTGACAAGAAAAATATAAGTAAAGTATAAGTAATAATTAAAAAAAAATTCCTTTTATAAACTCAAATTTGTCTTTAAAAAAATTAAATTACCTGTCCTAAAAGTGGCGGTCTTAGAATCATATTCGCCTGAAACATTAAATCAAAAAAATTAGTTTTTATATATACATACATTTTCATGTACTATTATAAATATACACTTATTTCTTTCATTAATGTAATTATAACCAACCCTAATAAATCAAAGATTATTTTAATATAATACGAAGTTAATCCGACAATATACAACTAGTGAATGTGAAGTTAGTCCGATTACATCCGAAACTTATTTACTTTATGTAACTAGTTAATTCGAACATGCACTGAGAGAATCAATTGATTGCGATTATCTTTTCGTTAGTAAGAGTATTTTAGCTAATTTATATTAGTTACTTTTGCCATGTAATTAGTCAGCTTAACCATTTTGTTAGTAAGGTAACCATTTAAATAGTTATTCCAAGAAAATAGTTAAACTAACTAATAAAACAGTTATGCCAATCAATAAAAATAGTAACCACAACTAATAAATTAGCAGTAGTATAGTTTACTAACTAAAAATGGTAACACTAATCAATCATTTCTCTCAGTGTGGACGTCCTAGAAGTATCCGAAAATTTAGATATTACTAAGATATTCTCAGGACATCCACAGAGATATTTTAATATAAATAAATAATAAATAAACAAATATTTAATATAAAGTTATTCCGATCAAACACAACTAATAAATACAAAATTATTCAGAAACATGTTTATGGTTATGTGACTGTTAAGTCCGTAAAGTTAGTTTATTTGTAAGTTTTCTCGTAAAATACTGAATGGATTGAGATGAAATTTCATAGAGAAGTACTAAATATGATAAAGAATGGTTGTCAAGTGCGAAAATGTTGACATATTGTTAAATAATTATTATAAAACACTTAAAAATAGTTAGAAAATGTAGAGTTAACAGTGTCAACCATTCTTTATTATATTTTAAATTCCTCCACAAAATTTCAGCTCAATCCATTCAGCATTTTACGTGAAAAGTTACACCAAAATTAACATTACAGATTTAATTGTCACATTACCATATGGTTACAATTGTATAATGCGAAATCTGTTCTATTAACCTTAACTATTTTGAGATAAATTTTACTTTGAGACAAGATAAATTTTTTTGAATAATTCATAAGATATTTTTTTGTTTTTTAAAACTAATCATCAAAACAATTTCTTTTTATTTTTAACCAGTAAATTTTCAACTTGAAACCTACTTTCAAATTCAAAAACCCTTAATTATATTTTTTAAAAAAGTTATTTAAAAAATAATTCATTACAATTTTAATTGACATATGTATATTTTACAATTTCTATAAAAATTAATAATATAATTAAATTTTTTTATCAATAGCAATTCAAAATTAAAAAAAATGTATACATTATGTTTTAGAAATATGTAACTCTTACATGATTAATGAGATCAACAAAAAAGTATAAAAAATGTAATTAATTTCACTTTTTCATCTCGTAAAATATTAATTAAAATTTATATACATAAACATAAGAACCTTATAAACATCCTTACATCTTTTTTGAAGCTACAATTCTTCATCTCTTCAATTAAAGAAGTCTCAAAATCGCCAAATGTAACTTGCTAAAGAAAAAATATGACTGGTATCATTAAAATAATAATTACATACTCTATTTCCTTCTAGAAAAAAAATCGATTGAAAACAATACGAAAAAAATGTCTATTTTCCCCAATCGCATTTCTCAAACGTGTTAATTGAGGACAAATGATTTTCTTATTATTTTCAATCGTTTTCAATAGTTCTCTATAGATTATATTACATGCACTATTGTTTGGCGGGAGTTTTTGAAAATTTGAAAAAGTGTAAAGGCGCATTCAGACCTCTCGGCTGCCTGCCTGCCTGCTGCAGTTACCATAGTAACATAATGGGTCTAAATCTAATACCTTCTCATTGTGATGACAATGTAATAAATTTAAAGTAACTTTAGGAATTTTTTAAAATATTAGTTATGAAAAAATTTTAAATAAATTATTAATATATAAGTTTAAAATTAAACAACCTTTTGATAAAAAATAATATGGCTAATTTAAAAATAAATTTAAAAAAAATGATAGCAGTGATCGCACTCTATCATAAAATGAAGAATATTTAAAGTAATATTTAAGTAACATAATATTTATTGATATTATCGTAAATTTTATTATTTAGATTCATTGTACAAAAAAGTCATGTTTAAAATGTAATTATTTAATAATTTCTTTATATTTATAAAACTTGTAATCAATAAAGAAAAGATTTTGAAGTTGTTTTTTTAAAAAGTAAAATATTGATGAAAATATTATAAACAAATGAAATTTTGTGTCAGCTGTATCAGTTTCTAAATATATTAATCAATTTATGCATGAAAATTTAATTCAACATTTTTATTTTGTAGTTATTATCGCAGATGTGGTTCACTGTTAAACTGTTGGTCTCTATACCTTTTATGTTATTTACTTTTTTCTATTTATTTTATAGGTTTCATATTTATAACTGAGTGGTCTCTTTTTTATTACAAACATCATACTTACTGTAAGACATCTCACGATTTTTTTAAAGTTCCACTTGAAAAGTTCCCAAAAAATACGCTTAGACAAAAAATCCAACTAAACGTAACAATTTAAATATTGCATACATGATGTTTTGTTTTTTTAAATGTAATTTTTACTTCTCAATACAAATATTAAGAGTGTATAAGATTTAATTTTCACTTATAAAATAAAAAGTAATAGCAAATTACAATGTGCATTGTTTTTGATTTTTGGAAGAGTGCGTTTAAGAGTTATAAGTATGTAGGAGTAACCCACGCTGCATACTTCATTTCATCAATATTTCATTAATGGATTTGAAATAATTCAGTGCAATGTTCATAAAATGTTGCTGTGCAATTTTGTTGAAATACTACGGTCAATACTCTTACTCTGCAATATTCAAGAAATATTAATAAAAAAATTGACTCACGAATCAATCGTTATATTCTAACGTATCAATATCCGTAGGATTCTAAAGCACTAAAAAGTACTGTGCGTATCATCTAAATGAAAAATTTAAATATTTTAAATTTTACAATGAAATATTAAAAAAATATATAGGAAACATCATGTGCTCTGTTGTCAGTTAAATAAATATACTTTATAAATATACTATTTTTAATTCGAGTTGGTGAAACTATATATATATGTATGTATATATATATATATATATATATATATATATATAACTATATATAAATGTAGGACAATAAAAATTATGGATGTTAATAAAAAGCTTTTTTGTTATTTTTTATTAGTTTATTCAATTATTTATATTCTTTTTCTATTATGAGAAATAAATACATTAAAATTTTATTGAATTAATTATATTGAACAATAAATTAAGAATTTTTACAATATTAATCAATTAAATTTTATTGAAATAGAATGTTTATTCATTTATTAGTTCTTAAATCCAGTTGACGAAAAATGCCTCTGAAACAAATATAAGAGTAAACGAAAAAAATTAATTAATAGAAAAGTCTAAATAGGAAACTTATTTATTATGATAGTAGATAAAAGAATTTACCAGTTAAATTATAATCTTTATAAGAAGTTGCAGCTTTTATAAAATGGTCAACGGCCATTGATAATTCGTTGAGGAAGGTTTTGAAGTCTGAAAATTCCTAGTAAAATTACAGAGTTCCTACTCTGATCATTGAAGTATTGATTCCAAGTTGATTAATTGATGCAAATAGTGCTTCTTACATCAACGGCTTTGTGAATGATGCAACGCATGTTCACAATATTTTATGAAAATTAAAGACTTATGTCTCGTACAGCAGACGTTTTGTACAATTTATAATGAATAAAGTCCAAGTATTGTTATTACTTGAAAAATCTGTAAATTAAAAGTATAATATTATAGAAGGTTATATGATGGATTTATGTGTGTACATTATTGTTAGAAAGTATTAAATAATTTTGCGTTATATAGTTAAAGCTATTCTTGTTTTTAATTAATACAATTATACACGGCTAAACAGCCAATTTGTTAAATGGTGCTATTAAAAGTCACACGGCTAAACAGCCAATTTGTTAAATGGTGCTATTAAAAGTCACACGGCTAAACAGCCAATTTGTTAAATGGTGCTATTAAAAGACACACGGCTAAACAGCCAATTTGTTAAATGGTGCTATTAAAAGTCACACGGCTAAACAGCCAATTTACTATTGGAATTTTTACTATTAGGTTAAATAAGTTGTTTAATAGAAGAGTATAGTATTGGATAACTTATTCGTTTTGATAATTTTATAACTTACAAAACTAAATAAACGGTAAGAGTAATGATATTATAAAGCTTATCGGCTTATTTTCTGCATGATGTTATAAACTGATTTACAGTTAAATCGCCATTTTTATTGTTAGTACAAAAAGCATATTGGCTGTTTTTTAAAATAAATTGTTCTATATTATTAGTACTCAATATTTTTACAACATAAGATCTAAGTTTAGATTGTTCATAATACATTTCTTCCGGTTTATTTCCGTAACATATTGTACTAGCAAATGCAATAGCAAATAAACCACAATCTATATTATTATTTTGTTGTTGAACTCTATGATATTTAATTGGTGGTTGCCATGGGTATAAATTACTTAAGAATAATTTATGTTCTTCCGCTAAAAATTTGTTGTTCATACTATCATATATATGAATTAATTGGCCGTCATAATATGTACAAATCCAATGACCAATATTGCTTCCTCCATATTTTCCGCTATATAATATTTGTATATTTTTTTTATTTTTTGGATTTGATTGTATATTCGATGGAACTTGTAAAAACAATACATTTTGATGATTATAATGAAATTGTGAATTGATTAATTCTCCAAATTGATTGATATGTTCATCATTTAAATATACTTCAGGATTTAAAACTTCTAATAGTTTTTGAGATTTTGAATTTGGAATGTTTGAAAAGTAATTTAAATGTTCTTCTTCCAAATTTATGAATGATGTGCCATTAGAAAGTGTTTGAAGATTTTCATCAAATTTTGTGGATGTTTCAGAAATATGTAATTCTTCAATATTTTGAGACAAATGGTCACATATATTGAATATTTTATTATCATCATTAATATTAATATTTTGAAAATTATCAATAATTTGTTTTTCATCACTAATGTTAAAATATTGAACACTCTCTGAATTTTTATTTGTTATATTAAGTAATTTTTTAGGAATTTGAATGAATATGGGTTTATGATCTGAAAAGTAAGTTTCATATGATCCACATGAACAATTTGGGATGTTTGAAAAAATTACATCAATTTGAGTTTCAAAGTTTGTAGTTGAAATATTGTTTGGTAATTTTGATTCTAAATTATGTTTTGATAACAAGTTTTTAAATTGTAATGATTTATCAATATTGTTTAAGTCAATATTAAAATCGACAATAAAAATAATTGAATGTTTTTCAAAAATTGGTTCTAATATTGTTGTTAAAGTTTTCACAAAACTATTATTGCTATATGTCGGAGATTTATAGCCTGTAATTATGGTAACATTTTCATATTTAAAAGATATTAAATCTATTTGACCATGATATTGATTTTCAAATTTTTCAATGTTTGCTATGTGATTTATTATTTCAATTGTTTGATTTATTTTTACAAATATACTAACTCCTCGTAATTGTTCATTTGCATTACTATTGGATCTAAAGATTTCTATAAAATTAGGTATTTGTAAAGTGTTATTTATTTTTAATCGAGTTTCAGCAAATATTAAAATATCCCCTCTTTGATACCAATGATCATTAATAATTTTTGAAGCGTGTTTTTGCAATGAACTAGCATTAAAATAAATTACAATTTTCCCTTCTATATTTATTAAATTATCAAATGATAATTTTAATTGTTTTTTTGTTTTTAATCGACTTATTTCTATGGAAATAGGATCTTCGATGTTCATTTCTTTTGGAGGACGAAACTCACCGATTATATGAAGTCCATTTAGTTCTTTTGTACGACTTAAAGCTACATACAGCATTGATTTATTTATTTTTTGGGGATTTTGTAAATCTAAACAAACATGTTCGTATGTTTGACCTTGACTTTTATGAATTGTTAAGGCTTCTGCTGCAACAATAGGAAATTGTTTTCTAACTATTTGATACCCTAATATTTCTGATATGGGAACTGGTTTTTCTTGTTTTGATATAGGAGTTAAATGTTCATTTATACCATTCTTTAAAACATATTGTTTATGAATGTTTCGTGCTTTTTTCCCAACTTTTTCGTTATTAAAGTTTATCCATACTTTTATAATTTCTGTTGAATTTTCATTGAAAGTAATTTTACCTAACACACCACATGCACCATTTACTAAACCATCTTGAACGTCGATATTATTAGTAAGCATATATTTAATTCCAATTTTGAAAATTATTTTAAATGGCAGGCCTGCAGTATCTGAAGTTTTTTTATTTTTTAGTGCTTGTAATTGTTTATTCATTTCTTTTTCAGATAATTTAGCTAATATAGAATCATGAGCTTCAGATTGAAATTCCTGTCCAGGATGATTTTTAATTTTGTTTTCATTATATGCGTCAACTAAAATATTTGTAGCATATAATCGTATTGCATCATTTGGAATTTTAGCTTCTGAAACACATCGTGATCTTATTAATCGAATGTCTTCTTCCGTCATACTTTTGTTAGCTAAATTGTTTAAAGCTGTAATTAATTTTATTTCATTTTTTTGTCTCATAACTTCAGTAAGTTCATAAAATTGAAACATATCCCATAAACATATATCAGCAATTACGCTTATATTTGAACATTTGGATGGTTTAAAAATAGAAACATCACCAACTGGTGGTAGTTGATGCAGATCACCAACAGCTAATACTGATATTCCACCAAAAGGTTTGTTAATACCTTTAATATCTTGAAGTCTGGAATTTATATGGCTTAACATTTTTGCTCCTACCATTGATATTTCATCAATAATAAGTAATTTTAAGTCAAATAATTCAGCTCTTATAGAATTTGCAACATCTTGATTCAATCTAACTAAAGAACGTTTATTTTGAGTAACGGGTAGTTTAAAAGCTGTATGCAAAGTTACTCCACCGATTAAAAAAGCAGCTTTTCCTGATGGTGCGCATAACAAAACATGTAATTTTTCTCGCTTTTCATATTCATTTTTATTTTCATCATCTAGTAAATGTGAAAAATGATGAGTAACTATTTGATATATGGCATTAATTACGGTACTTTTTCCAACGCCAGCGGAACCGCTTAAAAAAATTTGAAAAGGTAACTGATTTGTTTTAACACAATGTAATATATGCATAACAATTTCACGTTGCTTAGTGTTTAATTTTTCCATTTGTTCAAATATATCTTTTTCAGGTAATTTTGTTGGAGCAGTATATCTATTGCAATTGTCATTTTGAACAGTTTGTTCATTTATTGTTGTTTCAAAAATGTCAATTTCATTATCTTTCTCCAATTTATTTTTGTTAAATTCATTTATTTCTTCTTCTTCAATATCTTTTAATTCATGATGCACATTATTCAATGCTTCATTTACTATTTCTTCATTTAGAACATAATATCTTTTTTTATTTTCAGTAATTAAATCAATGTTTTCATTATAAATATTTTCACAATTCTTGCTAATAATATCACTTTCTTCACAACGCCAAGGCAAATATAACGTAACTTGTTCTCTATAATAATTAAAAGCATCTTGTAATAAGTTATATCCTCTGGATCTTATAACTTTTGGTTTGATGCGTTGCTCACTTTCTTCAGTTTTATTACGATTGTTATTTTCTTTTTCTGTCTTGATGTATTTTGAGAATGCAACATAATCTGCTAAGCATACATTACTTTTTGAATTTGGACGTTTTTCGTATTTAGTAAAACAATCTTCTTTAACTATCTCGTGAGACGCAGGATCTAATGATTTCAATTCTGTTATCGTTTTTAACATACGAACTCTTTCATCCTTTGGACTTGTGTTGATAAAAACCACTTCTCTACTTCCTTTCGCTACTTGTAAAGAAAGAACTTGATAAGCTGCTTCTTGGGCAGACATAAGATTACCGTTTAAAAAAGCGTTTGCATATTTTCGTAATTTATCCGTAATACTGTTGTTTCCACTATTTATATCATCTACACATTGGCGCAAAAATTTAGATAATCCGCTATCTACTTTACTTATGTAATTAACAATATATGATGCACAACTGTAAGGGTTTGTAATAAATTGAATGTCCATGTTTGCTTCAAATAAATTTAGAATGTTTAAATTATAAGAATTAATACCTACTTCAATACTTTTTCTTTTTAAAAAAATCCGCGTTCTTTTAATAGAGCTACGAATTGCAGTTATATACTCATCTTCTGTTAAACTGAGTTTGTTTAAAATATCATTAAATTCTACGTATTCACTAGGTTTTTTATAAAAATAGTACATTAGTTTTTTATTTCTTGTAAATCTTGTGTTGCTTTTTTCATTGTTTTATCGTCAACATCTGCCAAAGGTTCTAATATCATTGTTCGCGGCATAACCGGAAGTGGGAAATCAAATCTGCATTTCATTTTATTTTTCTTACCTTTATTACAAGTATGAGTGTGTTTATGTCGTTGTAATCCAATAAAAGGATTTTCTTTAATATATTCGCACGTAGTGAATTCGTCTATAAATTTAATACATTCTTCGAGGCTTTGCATATTATTTGCATTGTAAACAGGGGCATTTTTAAGCCAAACAAAAAAATGTACGTGTGGTGAACCTCGTAATTGAAACTCGATTCTAAAGCAGTAATCAACAACAATGTAGTTTTTGAATGGACCATGTTCGCTTACTAAATAATTTAAAATTGCTTTGAATTTGTTATCGAAATATAAAGCGCAGGTTACGGGATCGCGACGTATATAATCTGTTTTCGTATGGTCATCAAGATTTAACGCTTCTTCTAATGTTATTTTTTTTATCTAGTGTGTATGTTAACATTTGCATCAGTTCTGGCCAAATTTTTTCTGCCGCTGATAAAGTAACAAAAAAAGTTGGTTGTCCTAGTTGACGAATCATGGCTAAAAGTTTCTTTTTTTCGTTTTCTAAATATGCAGGTGACAAGCGAATTTGTTTTAAAACTTTGTATCCAACATCGTGTCTAAGTGTATCATCTATAAATCCTTCTGTGAGAACATTTTCAACTGTAAGATTTTTATTTTTTTTAATTGTCGTAAATATACATTTACTTGAGAAGATAAATTGCTATACATTTTTTTGTTTGCTAAATATAAAAGATAACTTGGTGTACATGCTCTTCTATCCTCACGACGAATTTCAGATTTGATGCGAGCTGTGTCAGATATATCTGTTGTAAGATCAAAACCTCCAAAAATTCTAGGATGACATAACGCACTTAAATGCGGTGTTTTCCAAGGAACTGGTTTATTTGCTTGTCCTGGAGCTATTGTTTCTGTTAATTTAACGCATTCAGCATCTCTATCTAAAAGTAAAACCTCATTACTAATTTCTTCTTCTTCTTCTAAGTCAGTATCAGATTCAGATTCAAGTGCATAACTAATTTTACCATCACCATCATCAATTATTGTTGGTTTATGTGTATGAGCATTACTTAAGTATTCATTATCTAGTTTGTCTATTACAAAGTCAATGTCATTACATTTTTCATATTGTGCAAATAAAGTTTCATCTACTTTTATGTTATACTTTTTATATAAAGGTGTATTTAACAAGTATTCTAAAGCTTCGGATATACGAGCAGGTTTTACGGTTTCGTTCATATATTCCGATTTATGAGTCATATTTCTTTTAAATATTATTTGGGTAATATCTAATGATGAAAATGGTCTTGGTAAAACTTTAACCATTTCATTAATTTCAACTGGAATGTGAACGACACTTCCTTTTAAAGATAATTGAGGATTAAGAGAGTATGGCTTTAACGGTCTAATTTGTTTAAAAGCGATTAAAGGAGAAACCATAGCAGCCTCTACATCTGATAAATTCTTTACGCAATCTGGTACAAAAGGAAACTTTAAACCATTACTAATTGCTAATTGAGGTATTTTTCCACTTCTACTATTCTCGTCACAAGTTTTACAAATTTTAGGTGTAGTTTTATTGTAAACAATTTTTTCTTCAAAAATATTGTCTGGTAATTTAGTATTTCGTTTTGCAGTTGATAAATTACGTACTGAGTGACTAAACCATAATGTTTCGCAACAAGCACATAATTGATTAGGTGTATCTCTCCGTCTGTTGATAAATTTTAATTTTGCAGCAGAAACTGGATCTTTCTTATTTTTTAACAATTTACTTATGTTATTTTCTCTAAAAGAATATATTTCATTTAACCTTAAACGCCGTTTTAATTCTTTATTTGTTAAATTTTCCTTAATTCGACGTTTTAAATTTTCTCTTGATTCTTTTTTCTTCATTCTTTGTTGCACCTTTTCTTTTTCTTTAAATTTTTTGTTAATTCTTTTAATAGAAATTGATAATTTCAGTTGTTTTCTTTCTTTTTCTTTAAATTTTTCATCCTTCCTTTTCATGTGTATTGCAGATTGAAGTTGTTTTCTTTCTTTTTCTTTAAATTCTTCGTTGTTTCTTTTGACTTGTTTTGAACATTGTTGTTGATTTTTTTCTTTTTGTTTGAATTCTTCGTCATTTCTTTTAATAGCTATTGATTTTTGAAGTTGTGCTTGTTCTTTTTGTTTAAATTCTTCGTCATTTCTTTTAATACGTATTGATTTTCGAAGTTGTGCTCGTTCTTTTTGTTTAAATTCTTCGTCATTTCTTTTAATACGTATTGATTTTCGAAGTTGTGCTCGTTCTTTTTGTTTAAATTCTTCGTCATTTCTTTTAATAGCTATTGATTTTCGAAGTTGTGCTCGTTCTTTTTGTTTAAATTCTTCGTCATTTCTTTTAATAGCTATTGATTTTCGAAGTTGTGCTCGTTCTTTTTGTTTAAATTCTTCGTCATTTCTTTTAATAGCTATTGATTTTCGAAGTTGTGCTCGTTCTTTTTGTTTAAATTCTTCGTCATTTCTTTTAATACGTATTGATTTTCGAAGTTGTGCTCGTTCTTTTTGTTTAAATTCTTCGTCATTTCTTTTAATAGCTATTGATTTTCGAAGTTGTGCTCGTTCTTTTTGTTTAAATTCTTCGTCATTTCTTTTAATACGTATTGATTTTCGAAGTTGTGCTCGTTCTTTTTGTTTAAATTCTTCGTCATTTCTTTTAATAGCTATTGATTTTCGAAGTTGTGCTCGTTCTTTTTGTTTAAATTCTTCTTCATTTCTTTTAATAGCTATTGATTTTCGAAGTTGTGCTCGTTCTTTTTTTTTAAATTCTTCGTCCTTTCTTTTAATACGCATTGATTTTCGAAGTTGAGCTCGTTCATTTTTTTTAAATTCTTCGTTTTCTCTTTTAATTCGTTTTGATGATCGCTGTTGATTTCTTTCATTTTCTTTAAATTCTTCGCATTTTCTTTTATTTTGTATATGTAATTGTTTTTTCAGATTTATCGTTTCCTCTAGTTTTAAAGTATTTTCATTTTTTTTCTGTATCTTCGATTTTTTTTCTGAATTGATCTGGTCAGCAGATTTTCGTTTTAATTTAGGCATTTTAAAAAATTTTAATATTACAATATAATTAAACAATTAAACAATTCAATTTTTAAAAGACAATATTTTTTTTTAAATTTAAATACAAAACATAATGTAATATATAATTTTTGTGAAAAAAACTTACCAAGTGAATAAAGAACAATAGTTGAAAAAAAGTTTTATATTCTATTAGAATTCTTTGTTGTTTACCTAAAACAAAACGAAAAATAAATATTGTTTTATTTATTAAGTATGAACGCGTTTATAAACTTTTTAGTTAAATTGTAATGTAATGATGTAATATATAATAAACATTTTTACATATATAATAAGCTAAATAAATAGTCTTTATTCGTGACAATTTGTTTCATTTCGATGCAATATTTTTTATTCTAGTAAAAATACCAAATACACTGTATCTCCCAAAAGAGGTTTTTGCTGAAGAGGACGAACTTCGTGGTGGGAGTTGTATAGAGTCAGGGGGGAAAAAATGAGTGAGATAGAAACTTTTAGTGTTCTATTAAAATAAAATTTATATCAATTTTTAAAAATTACATCTTTGTGATTTAATGTACGACTCTGATTGTTTACAGTTTTAAATGTTAAGAGCGATATTCCGTAAAGAGGTCCAAGACTCTTGTTGTTCTCTCTTCGGAGATTCTAATGTAGGTATTTGAATTAAACCAGTGAACATAATCGGATAGTTGTTAGTATATTTTTAAATTAGAAAATCTTATTTTAAATGTAAAATTAAATAAAATGAAGTTTTATACATCAAGTTACCAATTTCACAAAGAAAATGATAAATTTTGGGGTACATTTTACAAATTGGACTTATCCTTAAAGCCACTAGTGTATATCTGCCAGTTTAAAGTTTAAATATTTTTTAATAATAACGTTTTTAAAAAGTGCTAAATTTAAGGTCATGTGACCGGGTCCGAAAAAACTGTGTTATCGATCAAAAAATCAATTTTTTTATAATGGTTTGTTTAAGGTCCTATAAATACAATGTACCTAGTCTCAAATATTAAAATTTTTTTTGCATTTGTTTAAGGGCATCCGGGAGAAAATAATGGTTTTGTAGATTTCTTCTCATTTGAAAAAAATAGAATATTTTAGGTTGTAATTTTTTGGAAATAATAGAGGAAGGTACCCTGCCAGGGGCTCTTCTCGGAATTTTGCATAATCTTGATAAATAATTATTGAAAAAAATGTTTAAACATTGGCAAAAAGGGGTTTCGTAAATTACTTCTCATCTTTAAAGGATATAGTATTTCGAGTTGGCATTTGGAGGAATAATAGAGGAAGGGTCACTGAGTGGGGCTCTTCTCCATTTTTGCAATAATATTGTGAGGAAATTATTTTATTAAATGAGCCACTGACACATAGATTCAATGTCTGTGTGCTCGCCTCCTCTATTGTCCCCACTTCTGTCAAAAATCCAGCTTTTATAACCACGATTTTCAATATTTTTTTACAAAGTTACTTGTAAAAATGGAGATGATTCTTAATCAGCTCGCCCTCATCTAATTAATCCGACAAATCCGAACAAGATATTTCAAGTTATTTACGAGTAATATCTCGCGCGGGAAAACACTTTTAGGTTAAGGATTTTTCCCGGATGGCCTTAAATAAATAAAAAAAAATTTTTCGAAAAATTTTTTTAATTAAAATATAAGTAATTCTAAGATAAAAATCACTCTTGGTATTTTTGTTTAAAAAAAAATTTATAAATTTTGAAAAATTAACGAAAAATTTGACCTAAATCCTTGAAGATGATCTTCAGGTATACCCGTTATCGGCGACCTGGTTGTCTAAGTGCTAAGGATATTTTCTCAAACCTCAAATATGAATGTCAAAACCATTAAAAAAATTCAAGCTAAATTCTTGGCGATGATCCTAATGTATACCCATCATCGGCAACCTGATACTGTAGGAAAAAAATAATTATGGATTATATAGTGCACTTTTCAGATCTGAACCTTAATGTAGTTGGCGCCGACGCTCAGTGCCGAAAACTGTTTAAAACAGGACTAAAAATGTCAAATTATTTTTTTAAAAGATTTTCGATCCAAATAATGCCTTGAGAAATACTTTTCAAGGAATTATATGTAGGGGAGAGGGCCCCAAGATGGACATTTTATATAAAATTTTGGTATAAGTATATATCGCCTTGTAATTTTTTTTACTGATTTAGTTATGACACTGAAGTTACCAACGTTGAATTGACGAAAAGAATTTTTTTATTCTAAGATTTAATATTTCCCCGCCTTGGTTGAGGATTTTTAGTGTTTAAGGATGTATTTGGGACCAAAATAAAGAAGTTTCAATTTAAAAAATTGGTTCTTGGCCTTTAAACTAATTTGAAAACGAAAAATTCGTTCGCTGATTCGTCGAATCAACGTTGGTAACTTCAGCGTCATATTTAGTTTGTTTAGATGAAGCTTTTTATATAAACACGGATCGGAAAGAATTATTTTTCTTCCTGTAACACATATTACGTGGATTTTTCGTTTTAAAAAGTTTTGTAACAGTTTTTACTTCAGTCGGTAAAATTATCTATATTTTTGATTTTGAATAGGTGCATTTATTTATTAAATTATTATCGTTAAAATTATTTTCTTACAATATTATTTAATTTTTAACATTTAGAAAATGTTAGAACTTTTAAAAAATATAATAAAGAAACAGAAAATTGGTTTAAAAATCCTTACTTGATATTTTATTTTTATTTTACCCGTTTTTTAATGCAGTTTATGAAGGTGTCCATCTTGGGGCCACTTTTTTCAAATGGAAATTTACAACAATTTGAAAAAATTCTTTAAAAAATGTTTGTTTTTAAATTACAATTTTTTCTTTATGGCTAAAGGATACCTTATTTATTGTACTTTCATACGGTATGCACCATTTTTAAATATCCTAAAACGTTTAGATTCTAGAGCACAAAATCAAAACTATGTTCATCTTAGGGCCCTCTCCCCTACCAAAAACCTTTTTAAAAATGATTTGATATTTTTGGTTCCGTGAAAAATGATTTTCGACGCTAACTTCATCGAGGTAGTTCTGAAGGTGCATTAAAAAATTTCAGTCCTCTAGGACATCAGCAAGTCGTTTAAATTAAAATTTAAAAATTCATTTTCTGATTTTTGCAAAACAAATTTTTTATAACAATAACACTGATGTTCAAAAAATTATTTAACCATAAAAATCGCGTTGAGCATAAAAAATACATAAGGAACACTTATCTAGGTCTTTTAAAATATAAAATGTTTTAAGAAATCTATTTTAATTAGTAGTCAAACTTTAAACGCGTTTTTCTCGAAAAGTTGATTTTGGTTGATAACACCGTTTTTTCAGACTCGGTTACATATAGCTTATACATATGTGCCTATGTGGGAAATGTCAGTTACTACTATTTTGTATTATAATTTTTTCGATCAAAAAAATTTTTGTTTTAAAAATTGATTTCACCAAATCAAGCAGCATCAAAAAAATTGTAAGAACTGATGTTGGAAGAATGTTAATATTCGAGTAAAATATTTTTATCTTTTATACTTAATATTAAATTTCATTTATTATTTAGCTTAGTTTTCTAAAAATGTATTTTGTATAACGTATATTTGTATAATTTGTATAACGTATATTTGTCACGATTTGGAACTTTTTCAGTTTCTCATCTTTCAGGTAGTATTTTTTCGTACTTGGTTAGGGACCTTAATTTTCTCAAAAACAGATTGAATGTTTGTCATAAATACCTCTCCAGCCTATTTCAGTAAGATAGTAGTGAGACATTGCTAAACTCCGGGACTTAATCCCACCCGCAATAAAACCCCAGATGTACTTAACATGGGCCAAACTTATATTCAAGATACTTCTCAAGTACAAAACAAAAATGCGACGTTGCCAGGTATTTTCGAAATTGTAAATTCCAGTTTTCCAAACTGAAATATGTATTTTGGCAACAGCGGATTCTTCGTGTCAAGGCTGGAAAGGGACTTGCTTGCAAGAAGAGCGACAGTCGTGAACCACCCTTGAAGGTTCTCTCACCGTAGAGAAAATAATGCACCAATTTTATATTTCCACCTTTTCTTAGATTGATTTGAATAAATTAATATGTTTAAAGTGTATTTAATGTCATTATCGAACATTAATGTCATTTCCCTTCCTTTTAAATAATGCAAATTACCATGCAAAACAACTGATATTGAAAAAAAATGTATTTAATTATTTATTATATCAAAAAATTGTTAAGTTAAATAGTACCTAAAACTGTGATCAATAAAAATGATATAAGTCTAAATGGAAATTTAGTTTAACATAGTATTACCATCCAATAGAATTACAAAATACCCAAGTTTAGAAAAGACTTAAGAAAAATATTTGTATTGTCATTCCAGATAGCACCGAAGGGGACATAAAATTAATGGTTATAATTTCGGAAGTTAACATTGTTAACTTCCCGTTAACTTTCTTGAATTTTTAAATGTTCTCAAAGTTTATGATAAGACTGTTAACTTAAAAAAATTTTTTTTAAGATGTAGGTGTGTATTTATTACATTCATAAGGAAATGTAATTAAATGTATTGTGCAGCCCTAGCTGTCATAGAAAGCATCTGCGCTTGAAAATAGATTTTTAAGTTTCTTTTCTAACTTTTAACAAGTTAACTGTGTGCTATCTGGAATGATCATTTTGCAAAATTTTGAAATCCTATTAGTATAAACTGGATTTTAAAAAATATGCCAGTATTCACTTTTGGATGTTTTAGTGCTTTGATTTATTTATAGAAAACTACAATACATATTATAATAAATTTCAGATGAAGTTTCTATAATGTTTAAAAAGGACTGTAATTGATTTCTATTTTTGTGACTGCTGTCTACAATTAATTATTTGGTTTTAATTGGGATTTACTATTGTAAACTTATTTGCAGTAAAATTTCTAATCAGATTTATTAAGATTTTATTTTGTATGGAAAACGAATAATTCACGAAATATTTATTTAGCTTGATGCATTATAACACTATTAAGAAATTCCAAAATTATGTCGGTGAAGTTCACAACATTTCTGATCAACGATTGAGAAGAAAAAATATTTTTCTATGCAAATTATTATTATTTTTGATCTCTACTTTTTAAATGTTTAATAGAAAAATTAACACAATGTCATTGGGTAGACAAAATTTTTGACTATCTATTTTGGGTGGCCGATAACTTTCTTTTTTACTTGTTATTTGCAAATTTTTTTAACGAATAAAAAATTATTTGTGAAAATATTGCTGGTTTAATACTTTTGTCTAAACGTAAGGAACAATTACACGTGTAAGAAATTGACAAAAATTTTAATTGTAATTTTAAAACACTGTTAACGAAAAAGATTGCCTTAGGTTTATTTGAAAATATTTGTGAAAAGTAAGTCATTTTTTTAAATATTTAAATAATAGTTATAATGTTGTATGACTAGTTTAATATTTATCAACAAAAGTTAATTAAAATTTTCCTCATTTTTCATTTTTGTAAATTAAAAATTTTTTTAAATATAGGTATATGAGAATTAAAAAAGCTTTTTATTATTATGGTTAACCGTAATCGACTAAAAAGACATTTTTAAGTATGAATTTGCTGATAAATTGCTAATTCATGGTTGCTATGAAAGACTGATTTTAAAATTCCTTGACTTCTGCAGGTTTTCCAGACGATTTTGAAAAAAATTTCATACCTAAATATAAATCTATTTTGATAAATTTTTAGCCAACTACGTTAAAAAATACAAAATGTTTCAATTAAATTAACAATATAATATTCTGTAAATTCATTTCTTGTATATTCAAGGTCAAATCCTAGGAAATTGTTGAGTCAAATGATGAAAATAATTTATAATTTAGAAGAATTTTCTAGATTTTAACTAAATAAAAATTTTAAATAGGAATCTAACGCAAAAATAAATTTTTTTAAATTATTCAAAACTAATTTTTTTAATTATGATTTTGATAGTTTCTCGATACAAAAATATTGGAAATTAAATTTTTAAAACTGTCAACATCTGTCATTAACTGCAAATTTATGGTTATGTTGTACAGCGTTTATTGAAATACAGAAACTACAATGACAACATATTTTAATTATTTTTTTAGTGTAACAAATAACCACCGGTTAGATTTTTTTTGTTACAGATTAGAATATTAAGGTAAATGTACACAATTACGGCATGTTAAGGCCCTTCCTGAGAATTTTATTTTTCTTATTTTATCAAGTAACTTAAAGTTTAAGAAAACAATTGTATTGTAAAAATTAATCAATCATTTTCAATTTTTCATTTTATATATCTGTTCAAAAACTAAATTTATATTATTTTTTAACATATTTTAAATCCTTTCAATTGTATGTAATTCCGTTTTAAAAATATTGTCATGTAACTAATTCCGTTCCAACTTGTCCATAATTGCGGCATATTCCAGGTTTTCACACATACTTATATATAAAATATCAATTTGTTTGATAATAATTATTCTTATAAGAATATTAATAACATAATCTTAAAATTAGTTTAAGATTGTGTTTAAAAGGGAATTTTTTCCACAGATGTCAAATAAAATAATGTTTATTCAAATGATAATTTTTGTAATATTCAGTCATTATTTTTCTTCTTTGGTTACTCGCTTTGGTCATTAACTTGTTTTGAAATAATATTATAAATCATTAAACATATATACTTTACGGTCATCAAATAATACTAGAGGATTCAGTTTTTTTAAAACATCTTGAGCATCGTAGATGAGGATATCGTCTCTATCAAGCCAGCGCCAGTTTGTCCCACTCATTTGATTAATTTTTAATTGATATTTTTTCACATTTTGCTTGAATTATTTTCGTGACAATACCTAATAATTCTTATAAAAAACGATACTTTTAAAAATTTGCCTCTTGAAATGATAATTAATAAGTTTAAAATTAAAGAATTGTGAACAAACTCTTTTTCCATTTTACTTAAACTTAAATACGGCGTATAGCACGGAATAATGAATGTATGTATAAAATGTTTTGAACCTAATTCCGTTCATATAATTTCTAATAAAATATTTCAAATATGGTTAATAAAATACTAGTACGCAATTACCTCATTTGTTTATTTATAATTTCATTTTTTGTTAAAAAATGTAAACACATTTAATATTCTTATTAGATTCATTAAAATAAGTATAATATAAAACAATGTAATTCCCTATTTACGTGTTTCAAACGGAATAATGTACTTCGTGTGAGAAGAGCGAACATAATTCCGTCTATTTAAAAAAGTATTTTTATATAAAGAAAACTTTTAAAAATAATTCAGCAATAGAAAATATAATTTAAATAGATCATAATTAATCAACAAATTAAAAAATAAATTAAAAAATAAACACACTTCACTTTTAATATCCTTACGAAGATCACCTTCAGTCCTAGCTGTCACTTAAAGTATATTGTATTGCACAAAGCTCAGTCGTCGTCTGACTGACAAAAACTTTTATTTTCAATACATAAACAAAATAGATGCAATTAAAACACAGAATATTGATCTAATAAATAGCAAAGTTTGTGTTGCAATTTTTCACTTGTTGAAACATTTTATCAATTTCTTATTTCAATTAGTATAAAGAAATAGCACGTAATAACGTACTAGGCCGTAATTGTGTACGTTTACCTTAATATTGTTCTTCGAAAACAAAATTTTATATTCTTTTACTTAAAAGTTATAAGTATCAGAACTATGTCCATATAGGCTATTCTAAATTATTAAAATTTATAAAAGTGACACATGCAAACATAAATGTTTTAAATATAATCTGTAAAAAAATGTCATTAGAAATATAAACAGAATTATAATAATATTTACCTCTTTAAAATTTTCAACTTTGATTATTTCATCAAATAATTTGAGAAAATTTTTTGTTTGTTTGTTTGTTTTTTGTTTAAATGGCCTCTTGTATTAAAAAACAGTCAGTACTATTTAACAAATAGCCAGTACTATTTAAATATAAATAAATATATTTCGTTTTCACGACTCTCACATACAGTGACGACTATATTTGTTTACGATCGTTTAATAGCAGGAGCGAACAAATGAAGTAGAAACTCTGTAATGTGACTACTTGTTAGGGAAGTTAAGCTGCCGTCCCATGTTAGCGTTAAGCAAAATCTACAATAGATGGTAAATCCAAATCACAAGCGATTTGAACTTGGATGCGCGCGCATAGTGTTGACAAATGTATTGTAGTAATTAGTGAATTAAATTATGAATTTCCAACAGCAACATAATACAGTTGTCAATATAAGGGTACGGTCACACTATCTCATGCATGGAGAAACATTTGGCCGGTCACAGTTCAACAATATCTAGTAAATGTTTAGTAACTTTCTGGTTACAACCGAAATTTTTGGAAAATTACTAGAAAGTTACTAAACTTTCACTAGATTTCGTTGAAGAGTGAACGGCCAAATGTTTCTACTTGCATGCACAGTGCATGCATGAGATAGTGTGACCGTACCCTAATGCGTGCTCATCTTTGTACATGCAAGCGACTTGCAATTAGGTACTTCAATTTAGATCATACGCGTCCTATTGGAATCAGTGGTCTAGTAATAATCTAGTAACTTTAGACCGAACTCTCCCTCCATTTTGATTTTTCTCATCTTTCTAACATGTTAATTGAAGAGAGACAAAAAAGGAAAATGGAGTAAGAGATTGGTCTCTCACCAGATGGCGTATTGTAGTTTAGCAGTTCCCAATTGTAAAAGGAAATAACCGTAGGTATAATGTTTCTTTGTGATAATCGTTGAATTTAAAATAGTTAAATATAACATAATACTATAATATATCAACATATAATATCATTATAAGAAAATAATATGCATAGCGACTGTTGCTACGACAATTTTTACACATAGCAACGGTTGCCGGGGACTTCATTCGCCTTCAAACGGTTGCTAAAAACTTTTTTACATCTAGGAACGGTTTCTGAGGAATTGTTTCCCCTTTAAACGGTTGATACAAAAATTTTTCTCACCTAGCAACGGTTGCTAAGAACTTTTTTACACCTAGCAACATATCCTGAGGACTTCTTTCGCCGTCAAACGGTTGATACAACAAATTTTCTCACCTAGCAACGGTTGCTACGGACATTTTTTTGCTAAGAAACGGTTGCTAAAAACATTTTTACACCTAGCAACGCTTTTTGAGGACTTCTTACGCCGTCAAACGGTTGATACAAAAATTTTTCTCACTTATCAACGGTTGCTAAGAACATTTTTACACCTAGCAACGCTTTCTGAGGACTTCTATCGCCGTCAAACGGTTGATACAAAAATTTTTCTCACTTAGCAACGGTTGCTAAGGACATTTTTTTGATAAGAAACGGTTCCTAAGAACATTTTTACACCTACCAACGGTTTCTGAGGACTTCTTTCGCCGTCAAACGGTTGATTCAACAAATTTTCTCACCTAGCAACGGTTGCTAAGGACATTTTTTTGCTAAGAAACGGTTGCTAAGAACATTTTTACACCTAGCAACGCTTTCTGAGGACTTCTTTCGCCGTCAAACGGTTGATACAAAAATTTTTCTCACTTAGTAACGGTTGCTAAGCACATTTTTTTGCTATGGAACGGTTGCTAAGAACAATTTACACCTAGCATCGGTTGCTAAGAACTTTTTTACACCTAGCAACATTTTTTGAGGACTTCTTTCGCCGTCAAATGGTTGATACAAAAAATTTGTTCACCTAGCAACGGTTCCTAAGAACATTTTTACACCTACCAACGGTTTCTGAGGACTTCTTTCGCCGTCAAACGGTTGATTCAACAAATTTTCTCACCTAGCAACGGTTGCTAAGGACATTTTTTTGCTAAGAAACGGTTGCTAAGAACATTTTTACACCTAGCAACGCTTTCTGAGGACTTCTTTCGCCGTCAAACGGTTGATACAAAAATTTTTCTCACTTAGTAACGGTTGCTAAGCACATTTTTTTGCTATGGAAAGGTTGCTAAGAACTTTTTTACATTTAGCGACGGTTTCTGAGGACTTCTTTCGCCGTCAAACGGTTGATACAAAAATTTTTCTCACTTAGCAACGGTTGCTAAGGACATTTTTTTGCTAAGGAAAGGTTGCTAAGAACTTTTTTACATTTAGCGACGGTTTCTGAGGACTTCTTTCGCCGTCAAACGGTTGATACAAAAATTTTTCTCACTTAGCAACGGTTGCTAAGGACATTTTTTTGCTAAGAAACGGTTGCTAAGAACATTTTTACACCTGGCAACGCTTTCTCAGGACTTCTTTCGCCGTCAAACGGTTGATACAAAAATTTTTCTCACTTAGCAATGGTTGCTAAGGACATTTTTTTGCTATGGAAAGGTTGCTAAGAACTTTTTTACATTTAGCGACGGTTTCTGAGGACTTCTTTCGCCGTCAAACGGTTGATACAAAAATTTTTCTCACTTAGCAACGGTTGCTAAGGACATTTTTTTGCTATGGAAAGGTTGCTAAGAACTTTTTTACATTTAGCGACGGTTTCTGAGGACTTCTTTCGCCGTCAAACGGTTGATACAACAAATTTTCTCACTTAGCAACGGTTGCTAAGGACATTTTTTTGCTAAGAAACGGTTGCTAAGAACATTTTTACACCTAGCAACGCATTCTGAGGACTTCTTTTGCCGTCAAACGGTTGATACAAAATTTTTCTCACTTAGCAACGGTTGCTAAGGACATTTTTTTGATAAGAAACGGTTGCTAAGAACATTTTTACACCTAGCAACGGTTTCTGATGACTTCTTTCGACGTCAAACGGTTGATACAAAAATTTTTCTCACTTAGCAACGGTTGCTAAGGACATTTTTTTGCTAAGGAAAGGTTGCTAAGAACTTTTTTACATTTAGCGACGGTTTCTGAGGACTTCTTTCGCCGTCAAACGGTTGATACAAAAATTTTTCTCACTTAGCAACGGTTGCTAAGGACATTTTTTTGATAAGAAACGGTTGCTAAGAACATTTTTACACCTAGCAACGCTTTCTGAGGACTTCTATCGCCGTCAAACGGTTAATACAAAAACTTTTCTCACTTAGCAACGGTTGCTAAGGACATTTTTTTGATAAGAAACGGTTGCTAAGAACATTTTTACACCTAGCAACGGTTTCTGAGGACTTCTTTCGCCGTCAAACGGTTGATACAAAAATTTTTCTAACTTAGCAACGGTTGCTAAGGACATTTTTTTGCTAAGGAAAGGTTGCTAAGATCTTTTTTACATTTAGCGACGGTTTCTGAGGACTTCTTTCGCCGTCAAACGGTTGATACAAAAAATTTTCTCACTTAGCAACGGTGGCTAAGGACATTTTTTTGATAAGAAACGGTTGCTAAGAACATTTTTACACCTACCAACGGTTTCTGAGGACTTCTTTCGCCGTCAAACGGTTGATACAACAAATTTTCTCACCTAGCAACGGTTGCTAAGGACATTTTTTTGCTAAGAAACGGTTGCTAAGAACATTTTTACACCTAGCAACGCTTTCTGAGGACTTCTTTCGCCGTCAAACGGTTGATACAAAAATTTTTCTAACTTAGCAACGGTTGCTAAGGACATTTTTTTGCTAAGGAAAGGTTGCTAAGATCTTTTTTACATTTAGCGACGGTTTCTGAGGACTTCTTTCGCCGTCAAACGGTTGATACAAAAAATTTTCTCACTTAGCAACGGTGGCTAAGGACATTTTTTTGATAAGAAACGGTTGCTAAGAACATTTTTACACCTACCAACGGTTTCTGAGGACTTCTTTCGCCGTCAAACGGTTGATACAACAAATTTTCTCACCTAGCAACGGTTGCTAAGGACATTTTTTTGCTAAGAAACGGTTGCTAAGAACATTTTTACACCTAGCAACGCTTTCTGAGGACTTCTTTCGCCGTCAAACGGTTGATACAAAAATTTTTCTCACTTAGCAACGGTTGCTAAGGACATTTTTTGATAAGAAACGGTTGCTAAGAACATTTTTACACCTTGCAATGGCTTCTGAGGACTTCTTTCGACGTCAAACGGTTGATACAAAAATTTTTCTCACTTAGCAACGGTTGCTAAGGACATTTTTTTGCTAAGGAAATGTTGCTAAGAACTTTTTTACACCTAGCAACGGTTTCTGAGGATTTCTTTCTACGTCAAACGGTTGATACAAAAATTTTTCTCACTTAGCAACGGTTGCTAAGGACATTTTTTTGCTAAGGAAAGGTTGCTAATAACTTTTTTACATTTAGCGACGGTTTCTGAGGACTTCTTTCGCCGTCAAACGGTTGATACAAAAATTTTTCTCACTTAGCAACGGTTGCTAAGGACATTTTTTTGATAAGAAACGGTTGCTAAGAACATTTTTACACCTACCAACGGTTTCTGAGGACTTCCTTCGCCGTCAAACGGTTGATACAAAAATTTTTCTCACTTAGCAACGGTTGCTAAGGACATTTTTTTGCTAAGGAAAGGTTGCTAAGAACTTTTTTACATTTAGCGACGGTTTCTGAGGACTTCTTTCGCCGTCAAACGGTTGATACAAAATTTTTTCTCACTTAGCAACGGTTGCTAAGGACATTTTTTTGATAAGAAACGGTTGCTAAGAACATTTTTACACCTACCAACGGTTTCTGAGGAATACTTTCGCCGTCAAACGGTTGATACAACAAATTTTCTCACCTAGCAACGGTTGCTAAGGACATTTTTTTGCTAAGAAACGGTTGCTAAGAACATTTTTACACCTAGCAACGCTTTCTGAGGACTTCTTTCGCCGTCAAACGGTTGATACAAAAATTTTTCTCACTTAGCAACGGTTGCTAAGGACATTTTTTGATAAGAAACGGTTGCTAAGAACATTTTTACACCTAGCAACTGTTTCTGAGGACTTCTTTCGACGTCAAACGGTTGATACAAAAATTTTTCTCACTTAGCAACGGTTGCTAAGGACATTTTTTTGCTAAGGAAACGTTGCTAAGAACTTTTTTACATTTAGCGACGGTTTCTGAGGAATTCTTTCTCCGACAAACGGTTGATACAAAAATTTTTCTCACTTAGCAACGGTTGCTAAGGACATTTTTTTGCTAAGGAAAGGTTGCTGAGAACTTTTTTACATTTAGCGATGGTTTCTGAGGACTTCTTTCGCCGTCAAACGGTTGATACAAAAATTTTTCTCACTTAGCAACGGTTGCTAAGGACATTTTTTTGATAAGAAACGGTTGCTAAGAACATTTTTACACCTAGCAACGGTTTTTGAGGACTTCCTTCGCCGTCAAACGGTTGATACAAAAATTTTTCTCACTTAGCAACGGTTGCTAAGGACATTTTTTTGCTAAGGAACGGTTGCTAAGAACAATTTACACCTAGCAACGGTTGCTAAGAACATTTTTACATCTAGCAACGGTTTCTGAGGACTTCTTTCGCCGTCAAACGGTTGATACAAAAATTTTTCTCACTTAGCAACGGTTGCTAAGGACATTTTTTTGCAAAGGAACGGTTGCTAAGAACAATTTACAACTAGCAACGGTTGCTAAGAACATTTTTACACCTAGCAACGCTTTCTGAGGACTTCTTTCGCCGTCAAACGGTTGATACAAAATTTTTCTCACTTATCAACGGTTGCTAAGGACATTTTTTTGCTAAGGAAAGGTTGCTAAGAACATTTTTACATTTAGCGACGGTTTCTGAGGACTTCTTTCGCCGTCAAACGGTTGATACAAAAAATTTTCTCACTTAGCAACGGTTGCTAAGGACATTTTTTTGATAAGAAACGGTTGCTAAGAACATTTTTACACCTAGCAACGCTTTCTGAGGACTTCTTTCGCCGTCAAACGGTTGATACAAAAATTTTTCTCACTTAGCAACGGTTGCTAAGGACATTTTTTGATAAGAAACGGTTGCTAAGAACATTTTTACACCTAGCAACGGTTTCTGAGGACTTCTTTCGACGTCAAACGGTTGATACAAAAATTTTTCTCACTTAGCAACGGTTGCTAAGGACATTTTTTTGATAAGAAACGGTTGCTAAGAACATTTTTACACCTAGCAACGGTTTTTGAGGACTTCCTTCGCCGTCAAACGGTTGATACAAAAATTTTTCTCACTTAGCAACGGTTGCTAAGGACATTTTTTGCTAAGGAACGGTTGCTAAGAACAATTTACACCTAGCAACGGTTGCTAAGAACATTTTTACATCTAGCAACGGTTTCTGAGGACTTCTTTCGCCGTCAAACGGTTGATACAAAAATTTTTCTCACTTAGCAACGGTTGCTAAGGACATTTTTTTGCTAAGGAACGGTTGCTAAGAACAATTTACACCTAGCAACGGTTGCTAAGAACATTTTTACACCTAGCAACGCTTTCTGAGGACTTCTTTCGCCGTCAAACGGTTGATACAAAATTTTTCTCACTTATCAACGGTTGCTAAGGACATTTTTTTGCTAAGGAAAGGTTGCTAAGAACATTTTTACATTTAGCGACGGTTTCTGAGGACTTCTTTCGCCGTCAAACGGTTGATACAAAAAATTTTCTCACTTAGCAACGGTTGCTAAGGACATTTTTTTGATAAGAAACGGTTGCTAAGAACTTTTTTACATTTAGCGACGGTTTCTGAGGACTTCTTTCGCCGTCAAACGGTTGATACAAAAATTTTTCTCACTTAGCAACGGTTGCTAAGGACATTTTGTTGCTAAGAAACGGTTGCTAAGAACATTTTTACACCTAGCAACGCTTTCTGAGGACTTCTTTCGCCGTCAAACGGTTGATACAAAAATTTTTCTCACTTAGCAATGGTTGCTAAGGACATTTTTTTGCTATGGAAAGGTTGCTAAGAACTTTTTTACATTTAGCGACGGTTTCTGAGGACTTCTTTCGCCGTCAAACGGTTGATACAAAAATTTTTCTCACTTAGCAACGGTTGCTAAGGACATTTTTTTGATAAGAAACGGTTGCTAAGAACATTTTTACACCTAGCAACGGTTTCTGAGGACTTCCTTCGCCGTCAAACGGTTGATACAAAAATTTTTCTCACTTAGCAACGGTTGCTAAGGACATTTTTTTGCTAAGGAAAGGTTGCTTAGAACTTTTTTACATTTAGCGACGGTTTCTGAGGACTTCTTTCGCCGTCAAACGGTTGATACAAAAATTTTTCTCACTTAGCAACGGTTGCTAAGGACATTTTTTTGATAAGAAACGGTTGCTAAGAACATTTTTACACCTAGCAACGGTTTTTGAGGACTTCTTTTGCCATCAAACTGTTGATACAACAAATTTTCTCACCTAGCAACGGTTGCTAAGGACATTTTTTTGCTAAGGAACGGTTGCTAAGAACTTTTTTACACCTAGCAACGGTTTCTGAGGACTTCTTTCGCCGTCAAACGGTTGATACAACAAATTTTCTCACCTAGCAATGGTTGCTAAGGACATTGTTTTGCTAAGAAACGGTCGCTAAGAACATTTTTACACCTAGCAACGGTTTTTAAGGACTTCTTTCGCCGTCAAACGGTTGATACAAAAAATTCTCTCACCTAGCAACGGTTGCTAAGGACATTTTTTTGCTAAGGAACGGTTGCTAAGAACTTTTTTACACCTAGCGACGGTTTCTGAGGATTTCTTTCGCCTTTAAACAATTGATACAAAAATTTTTCTCACCTAGCAACGGTTGCTACGGACATTTTTCTGCTAAGAACTTTTTTACACCTAGCAACGGTTTTTGAGGACTTCTTTTGCCATCAAACGGTTGATACAACAAATTTTCTCACCTAGCAATGGTTGCTAAGGACATTTTTTTGCTAAGAAACGGTTGCTAAGAACATTTTTACACCTAGCAACGGTTTCTGAGGACTTCTTTCGCCGTCAAACGGTTGATACAACAAATTTTCTCACCTAGCAACGGTTGCTAAGGACATTTTTTTGCTAAGGAACGGTTGCTAAGAACAATTTACACCTAGCATCGGTTGCTAAGAACTTTTTTACACCTAGCAACATTTTTTGAGGACTTCTTTCGCCGTCAAATGGTTGATACAAAAAATTTGTTCACCTAGCAACGGTTGCTAAGGATATTATTTTGCTAAGGAACGGTTGCTAAGAACTTTTTTACACCTAGCGACGGTTTCTGAGGATTTCTTTCGCCTTTAAACAATTGATACAAAAATTTTTCTCACCTAGCAACGGTTGCTACGGACATTTTTCTGCTAGGGAATGGTTGCTAAGAACTTTTTTACACCTAGCAACGGTTTTTGAGGACTTTTTTTGCCATCAAACGGTTGATACAACAAATTTTCTCACCTAGCAATGGTTGCTAAGGACATTTTTTTGCTAAGAAACGGTTGCTAAGAACATTTTTACACCTAGCAACGGTTTCTGAGGACTTCTTTCGCCGTCAAACGGTTGATACAACAAATTTTCTCACCTAGCAACGGTTGCTAAGGACATTTTTTTGCTAAGGAACGGTTGCTAAGAACAATTTACACCTAGCATCGGTTGCTAAGAACTTTTTTACACCTAGCAACATTTTTTGAGGACTTCTTTCGCCGTCAAATGGTTGATACAAAAAATTTGTTCACCTAGCAACGGTTGCTAAGGATATTATTTTGCTAAGGAACGGTTGCTATGAACTTTTTTACATTTAGCGACGGTTTCTGAGGACTTCTTTCGCCTTTAAACAATTGATACAAAAATTTTTCTCACCTAGCAACGGTTGCTAAGGACATTTTTCTGCTAAGGAACGGTTGCTAAGAACTTTTTTACACCTAGCAACGGTTTTTGAGGACTTCTTTTGCCATCAAACGGTTGATACAACAAATTTTCTCACCTAGCAATGGTTGCTGAGGACATTTTTTTGCTAAGAAACGGTTGCTAAGAACATTTTTACACCTAGCAATGGTTTCTGAGGACTTCTTTCGCCGTCAAACGGTTGAAACAAAATTTTTTCTCACCTAGCAACGGTTGCTAAGGAGATTTTTCTGCTAAGGAACAGTTGCTAAGAACATTTTTACACCTAGCAACGGTTTCTGAGGACTTCTTTCGTCGTCAAACGGTTGATACAAAATGTTTCGCACTTAGCAACGGTTGCTAAGGATATTTTTTGCTAAGGAACGGTTGCTAAGAACTTTTTTACACCTATCAACGGTTTCTGAGGACTTCTTTCGCCGTCAAACGGTTGGAACAACAAATTTTCTCACCTAGCAACGGTTGCTAAGGACATTTTTTTGCTAAGGAACGGTTGCTATGAACAATTTACACCTAGCAACGGTTGCTAAGAACTTTTTTACACCTAGCAACGATTTCTGAGGACTACTTTCGCCGTCAAACGGTTGAAACAAAATTTTTTCTCACCTAGCAACGGTTGCTAAGAACATTTTTACACATAGCAACGATTTCTGATGACTTCTTTCGCCGTCAAACGGATGATACACATATTTTTTTCACCTAGCAACGTTTGCTAAGGACATTTTTTTGCTAAGGAAAGGTTGCAAAGAACATTTTTACATCTAGCAATGGTTTCTGATAAATTGTTTCGCCTTTGAACATTTGATACAAAAATTTTTCTTACCTGGCAACGTTACTAAGGACATTTTGCTGCTAAGGAACGGTTGCTAAGAACTATTTTACACTTAGCATCGGTTTCTGAGGACTTCTTTCGCCGTTAAACGGTTGAAACACATATTTTTCTCACCTGGCAACGGTTACTAAGGACATTTTTTTGCTAAGAAACGGTTGCTAAGAACATTTTTACACCTAGCAACGGTTTCTGAGGACTTCTTTCGCCGTCAAACGGTTGATACAACAAATTTTCTCACCTAGCAACGGTTGCTAAGGACATTTTTTTGCTAAGGAACGGTTGCTAAGAACAATTTACACCTAGCATCGGTTGCTAAGAACTTTTTTACACCTAGCAACATTTTTTGAGGACTTCTTTCGCCGTCAAATGGTTGATACAAAAAATTTGTTCACCTAGCAACGGTTGCTAAGGATATTATTTTGCTAAGGAACGGTTGCTAAGAACTTTTTTACACCTAGCGACGGTTTCTGAGGATTTCTTTCGCCTTTAAACAATTGATACAAAAATTTTTCTCACCTAGCAACGGTTGCTACGGACATTTTTCTGCTAGGGAATGGTTGCTAAGAACTTTTTTACACCTAGCAACGGTTTTTGAGGACTTTTTTTGCCATCAAACGGTTGATACAACAAATTTTCTCACCTAGCAATGGTTGCTAAGGACATTTTTTTGCTAAGAAACGGTTGCTAAGAACATTTTTACACCTAGCAACGGTTTCTGAGGACTTCTTTCGCCGTCAAACGGTTGATACAACAAATTTTCTCACCTAGCAACGGTTGCTAAGGACATTTTTTTGCTAAGGAACGGTTGCTAAGAACAATTTACACCTAGCATCGGTTGCTAAGAACTTTTTTACACCTAGCAACATTTTTTGAGGACTTCTTTTGCCATCAAACGGTTGATACAACAAATTTTCTCACCTAGCAATGGTTGCTGAGGACATTTTTTTGCTAAGAAACGGTTGCTAAGAACATTTTTACACCTAGCAATGGTTTCTGAGGACTTCTTTCGCCGTCAAACGGTTGAAACAAAATTTTTTCTCACCTAGCAACGGTTGCTAAGGAGATTTTTCTGCTAAGGAACAGTTGCTAAGAACATTTTTACACCTAGCAACGGTTTCTGAGGACTTCTTTCGTCGTCAAACGGTTGATACAAAATGTTTCGCACTTAGCAACGGTTGCTAAGGACATTTTTTGCTAAGGAACGGTTGCTAAGAACTTTTTTACACCTATCAACGGTTTCTGAGGACTTCTTTCGCCGTCAAACGGTTGGTACAACAAATTTTCTCACCTAGCAACGGTTGCTAAGGACATTTTTTTGCTAAGGAACGGTTGCTATGAACAATTTACACCTAGCAACGGTTGCTAAGAACTTTTTTACACCTAGCAACGGTTTCTGAGGACTTCTTTCGCCGTCAAACGGTTGATACAACAAATTTTCTCACCTAGCAACGGTTGCTAAGGACATTTTTTTGCTAAGGAACGGTTGCTATGAACTTTTTTACATTTAGCGACGGTTTCTGAGGACTTCTTTCGCCTTTAAACAATTGATACAAAAATTTTTCTCACCTAGCAACGGTTGCTAAGGACATTTTTCTGCTAAGGAACGGTTGCTAAGAACTTTTTTACACCTAGCAACGGTTTTTGAGGACTTCTTTTGCCATCAAACGGTTGATACAACAAATTTTCTCACCTAGCAATGGTTGCTGAGGACATTTTTTTGCTAAGAAACGGTTGCTAAGAACATTTTTACACCTAGCAATGGTTTCTGAGGACTTCTTTCGCCGTCAAACGGTTGAAACAAAATTTTTTCTCACCTAGCAACGGTTGCTAAGGAGATTTTTCTGCTAAGGAACAGTTGCTAAGAACATTTTTACACCTAGCAACGGTTTCTGAGGACTTCTTTCGTCGTCAAACGGTTGATACAAAATGTTTCGCACTTAGCAACGGTTGCTAAGGACATTTTTTGCTAAGGAACGGTTGCTAAGAACTTTTTTACACCTATCAACGGTTTCTGAGGACTTCTTTCGCCGTCAAACGGTTGGTACAACAAATTTTCTCACCTAGCAACGGTTGCTAAGGACATTTTTTTGCTAAGGAACGGTTGCTATGAACAATTTACACCTAGCAACGGTTGCTAAGAACTTTTTTACACCTAGCAACGATTTCTGAGGACTACTTTCGCCGTCAAACGGTTGAAACAAAATTTTTTCTCACCTAGCAACGGTTGCTAAGAACATTTTTACACATAGCAACGATTTCTGATGACTTCTTTCGCCGTCAAACGGATGATACACATATTTTTTCTCACCTAGCAACGGTTGCTAAGGAGATTTTTCTGCTAAGGAACAGTTGCTAAGAACATTTTTACACCTAGCAACGGTTTCTGAGGACTTCTTTCGTCGTCAAACGGTTGATACAAAATGTTTCGCACTTAGCAACGGTTGCTAAGGACATTTTTTGCTAAGGAACGGTTGCTAAGAACTTTTTTACACCTATCAACGGTTTCTGAGGACTTCTTTCGCCGTCAAACGGTTGGTACAACAAATTTTCTCACCTAGCAACGGTTGCTAAGGACATTTTTTTGCTAAGGAACGGTTGCTATGAACAATTTACACCTAGCATCGGTTGCTAAGAACTTTTTTACACCTAGCAACATTTTTTGAGGACTTCTTTCGCCGTCAAATGGTTGATACAAAAAATTTGTTCACCTAGCATCGGTTGCTAAGGATATTATTTTGCTAAGGAACGGTTGCTAAGAACTTTTTTACACCTAGCGACGGTTTCTGAGGATTTCTTTCGCCTTTAAACAATTGATACAAAAATTTTTCTCACCTAGCAACGGTTGCTACGGACATTTTTCTGCTAGGGAATGGTTGCTAAGAACTTTTTTACACCTAGCAACGGTTTTTGAGGACTTCTTTTGCCATCAAACGGTTGATACAACAAATTTTCTCACCTAGCAACGGTTGCTAAGGACATTTTTTTGCTAAGGAACGGTTGCTAAGAACAATTTACACCTAGCATCGGTTGCTAAGAACTTTTTTACACCTAGCAACATTTTTTGAGGACTTCTTTCGCCGTCAAATGGTTGATACAAAAAATTTGTTCACCTAGCAACGGTTGCTAAGGATATTATTTTGCTAAGGAACGGTTGCTATGAACTTTTTTACATTTAGCGACGGTTTCTGAGGACTTCTTTCGCCTTTAAACAATTGATACAAAAATTTTTCTCACCTAGCAACGGTTGCTAAGGACATTTTTCTGCTAAGGAACGGTTGCTAAGAACTTTTTTACACCTAGCAACGGTTTTTGAGGACTTCTTTTGCCATCAAACGGTTGATACAACAAATTTTCTCACCTAGCAATGGTTGCTGAGGACATTTTTTTGCTAAGAAACGGTTGCTAAGAACATTTTTACACCTAGCAATGGTTTCTGAGGACTTCTTTCGCCGTCAAACGGTTGAAACAAAATTTTTTCTCACCTAGCAACGGTTGCTAAGGAGATTTTTCTGCTAAGGAACAGTTGCTAAGAACATTTTTACACCTAGCAACGGTTTCTGAGGACTTCTTTCGTCGTCAAACGGTTGATACAAAATGTTTCGCACTTAGCAACGGTTGCTAAGGACATTTTTTGCTAAGGAACGGTTGCTAAGAACTTTTTTACACCTATCAACGGTTTCTGAGGACTTCTTTCGCCGTCAAACGGTTGGTACAACAAATTTTCTCACCTAGCAACGGTTGCTAAGGACATTTTTTTGCTAAGGAACGGTTGCTATGAACAATTTACACCTAGCAACGGTTGCTAAGAACTTTTTTACACCTAGCAACGATTTCTGAGGACTACTTTCGCCGTCAAACGGTTGAAACAAAATTTTTTCTCACCTAGCAACGGTTGCTAAGAACATTTTTACACATAGCAACGATTTCTGATGACTTCTTTCGCCGTCAAACGGATGATACACATATTTTTTTCACCTAGCAACGTTTGCTAAGGACATTTTTTTGCTAAGGAAAGGTTGCAAAGAACATTTTTACATCTAGCAATGGTTTCTGATAACTTGTTTCGCCTTTGAACATTTGATACAAAAATTTTTCTTACCTGGCAACGTTACTAAGGACATTTTGCTGCTAAGGAACGGTTGCTAAGAACTATTTTACACTTAGCATCGGTTTCTGAGGACTTCTTTCGCCGTTAAACGGTTGATACACATATTTTTCTCACCTGGCAACGGTTACTAAGGACATTTTTTTGCTAAGGAACGGTTGCTAAGAACATTTTTACACCTAGCTATGATTTCTGAGGACTTCTTTCACCGTCAAACGGTTGATACTAAAAATTTTCTCACCTTGCAACGGTTTCTGAGGACATTTTTATGCTAAAGAACCGTTGCTAAGGACATTTTTTGTTAAGGAACGTTTGCAGAAAATATTTTTTCACATAACAACGGTTGCTACTAACATTTTTTTCACCTGGAAATGGTTACTGATAATTTTAGAGGTTATTTTGAATAAGAAAACACACAGTTTAGTACAATTAATTTAATAAGAAAAATATCAGATATAAGATACAGTCATCGCTGCAAGCGATCAGAAGCGAATGGCACTATACCGCCGCCTTAGGCTGCAGTCCCATGGCAGCGTTTTGCGTTGCGTTTTGTCACTAGACCCTGAGTGTAAACATAGCAAACATATATCTGCATCTCTTTTACACTCATGGTCTAGTGACAAAACGCAACGCAAAACGCTGCCATGGGACTGCAGCCTTACGGGACACACAAGAAAGTTAAAGACAAAGACAGTAGATATAAAGGTGCATTAATTTGTTTTCCTTTTTTTTATTTTCTTTAATAATTATACGTTCTAAAAATTATATCTCAACACCCTTTCCTAATTATTTAAAAAAAAACAAAATATAATGATTATTATTATCTTTTTAATGTTCATTCAAAAAATCAACTAAACTCAAATTTTTTTTTATTTAAATCTAAACAACTAAAAAACACGTTTATTAATTTTTGTTGTTGTTTAATAAAAAAGATTTAAATTTTGTAAACTTGTTAACATCAAGAGGTTTTGTTAACACATCCGCAATTTGATTTTCTGAGCTACAATAGACTAATTTTAACAAACCGTCTCTTACTTTTTCATTGATGAAATAGTATCTGACATCAATGTGCTTGCTTCGCCGATTCATTTGACCATTTTTGATCATTTGCAATGCACTTTGATTGTCCACTTTTAATGTTAACTTTACCTGACACTGATTCAATTCTTCAATGAGATATTTCAAGTAAATGAGTTCCTTTGTGCATTCTGCCGCAGAGATGTATTCAGCTTCGGTGCTGCTGAGTGCCACTATTGACTGCTTCCTGGAACACCATGCTACTGGACCTCCACAATAGAACACGACGTATCCACTTGTACTTTTTCGCGAATTTAAATCTCCCGCAAAGTCGGAATCACAATAAGCAACTAAATTCGTGACATCGGAATCCTTGTAAAATTTCAGTCCATCATCTGGATGCGTACTCAGATATTTCAAAATTCTCTTCACGTTAACTACATCCCTTGTAGTAGGTTCTTCCATCTTCCTGCTACAATAGTTCACCGCAAATGATATGTCAGGTCTGGTTCTGTTTGTCAAATATAACAGGCTTCCAATAGTTTCCCTATAAGGATAACTTACATTTCGTGATGTCTCATCTTTGGTGTTGTTGCTTAGCATTGGAGTTTGCGTCGGTTTACACTCTTCCACTCTGTATTTTTCTAAAAGCGATTCCACGTACCTATTTTGCTTCAAAAGGAGATCTTCACCTTCCTTCACAATTTCGAGTCCCAAATAATCAGCCGGATTATTGTTTTCAGTTAGTTCGAATTCTTTCTTTAGAATAGACAACAATTCATCCATTTTATCCTCGTTCCTCTTGTCGCAGATGAAAATCCCGTCATCCACGTAGATTGCCAAGCACAAACTTCCGTCTTCATTTCGAAAAATGCACTGATCTGCCTTTAAAGCTGTCATTCCACAGTTTTTGAGAAAATTCGTAAATTTTATATTCCACTGAACCGGAGCTTGCTTTAAACCGTAGAGCGATCGTTGTAATAGACACACTTTATCCTTATTTTGTTCGTAACCCTCAGGTATTTCCATGAAAATAGTTTCGTTGAGTTCACCATGTAAAAATGCGGTTTTGACATCAAACTTTCGAATTAGAAAACCTTTACTGGCCGCAATAGCAAATAGCACTCTTAAAGAATTCACATTCACAACGGGACTAAAGGTTTCCTTATAGTCAATACCGTATTTTTGTTCACAACCGCGAATCACTAATCGAGCTTTGTATTTTAAGTCACTTTTCACACGAAACACCCACCTACTTGATAGAACTTTTCTTGATTCTGCTTCTGATCTGTCAACTATTTTCCAAGTTTGATTCTTCTCTAAAGATTCTTTTTCTTCATTTATGGCTTTAATCCACTCGCCTTTTTCTGGACTGGTAACGGCTTCTTCATAGGTCAACATGACATAATCATCGAATCGTTTTGGTAGTTTCGTTTCTCTTTTACCCTTTCCCAAATCTGGAGATTTTTGTTTTACTTCTTCACATTCCTCGAAATCGTCGTTGTCACTTTGCGAATTTTCATTTAAATCCGAAATCTGGTCATCTTCGTCCACATCTTGATTCGGCTCGTTTTCATCAAAATCCAAATTCTTATCGTTTTCATCGTCACTTTCAATAGGCACTTCAATAACAGTGCTTTTTGTCGATTGAGTTTGATGATCTCTTAATTCTTTAAAAATCACATCTCGCGATATAATGATTTTTTGTTTTTCCTCGTCATATAGTCTGAAACCATTTGGAGCATATCCAACGAAAATGTATTTGTTGGATCTGGAATCGAGTTTCTTTAAATATCCTAATGATTTTGCATAAGCTTCACTTCCGAACATTTGTAATCTTGACAGGTCAGGTTTCTTTCCTGACCAATTTTCGAACGGTGTTTTATTTTCTAAACATGAATCGGATGGACTTCTGTTCAGCAAGTATGTTGCAACCCGAACTGCTTCGCCCCAAAAAACTTTTTCTAATTTTGAATCAAAAATTAAAGCCCTTGCCTTTTCCATTATCGTTCGATTTAACCGTTCTGCTTTTCCATTGAGTTGCGGAGTGTGAGGAATCGTTTGATCTATTATAATGCCTTTCTTTTTGCACCAATTTTTAATTTCATTGTTCACAAACTCACCTCCGTTATCACACCGTAATTTTGAAACCCTCTTATTATGATAAGATTCTGCTTCCTCGACGTAACGTTGTAAGTGTTCTTTAACCTCACTTTTTCTTTCCAATAGAAAAACTGCAGTATAATGTGTGAAATCATCCAGAATTGTCAAAAAATATTTTTTTTCGTCCCACGTCACTGGATCAATAGGTCCACAAAGATCGGCATGTAAAATTTCCAGTGGTCGTGTTGCACGATTTCTGATTGTAAGAAACGGAAATCTTACCTGTTTTGCCTGAAGACAAATTTCACAAATTTTTTCGATGTGATCACAATCCTGTTTTGTTATGTTCAACCCGTTTGACATTCCAATAAGTTTTTTCATATTTGCAACACTAAGATGACCTAATTTTCGATGCCACTTTTCTGCAAGTTCATTTGTGTCTACCAACATACACTCTTGTTCAGATTTTTCAATGTTTATCACGTAAAGTCCGTTTTCTTGTTTTTTACCACTTAAAACTTGACAATCGTCTTTCGTCACATAAACACTGTCTTTTGTAAATTTTACCTCACCTCCTTTTTCTGTGATTGCATTCACCGATAATAGATTTTTACTTAAATCTGGCACATAACTTACGTTATTTAGAATTATTTTGTCACCTTGAATTTGACCTTTTCCTTCCGAAATCATTTTTTCGCTTTTTTTAGCCACTTGAATTTCACTTTTAGCACTGTTGAGAAAACTAAACAATTTTTTGTCATTCGACATATGTGAAGTTGATCCCGAGTCAACCACAAAATCACTGTTTTTATCCTTTTGTTCCATGTGTGTCAGAAATGCAACCTTTTTTTTTTCTTCACTTCGCTTATCTCTTTTGTTATACTGATTGCTTGCTTTTTTAAAAAAACAGTCTTCTTCTTTATGATTCGTTTTCTGACATATTCTACACGCACTTTTCTCCTTCGACCGACACTCTTTAGCAATATGCCCTGGCTTTCCGCAGTTGTAACATTTTCTCACAGGATATTTTGAATATTTCCTGCTCTTTTCTTCGACTTTAAACGCAACATTTTCCTCTGCATCTTCTTTTTTCTTATTTCGTTGATCCTCTGCTAATAATCTGCTAGTTAAATTTGTCAGTGTTTTTTCCTCAGCCGATGTAGATTCCCATGCAGTAGAAAAATGTTTATAACTTTCCGGTAAAGTAGTCAAAATTTTGGACATTAACATTTCGTCATCAATCTCGTATTTTATTCCTTTTAATCGATATCTCAAGTTTTCTAATCGACTAATGTGCAAAGACATATCACAAACTTTTTCGTATTTAAAGTTAAAAAAATCTTGTAAAAGATTACACTTTTGTTGTTGATCATCTTTCTCAAAAATTTTACACAATTTTTCGAACATTTCATGCGACGACTTACAGTTTAAGATGTGCATCATGAGTTTCTTGTCAATACTGGTTATTATTGACTTCTGTGCTTTTGCATCTTTACTCGTCCACGACCTAATATCCTCATCTCTGGTTTGATCTTCGAGTTTTGATTCACCGGTTACTATCTGATATTGCCCGTGTGCTTTAAACACTATTTGAATTTGAAATTTCCAAATTTCGAACGATTCGCTATCTTTCAGTTTTTCAATCAACGCAAGTTCACTTTCACCAGACGCCATGTTTCCTCGTTTTACTTTTAGATGCCGTCACACAGGACACCCGATACACGCACACAGTTTTTAATGTTTTTACACTTTTCTCTACTCAAAATTTCATTAAACAGACATAAAACTCGTCTGGGCCCATAACCTGATAATTTTAGAGGTTATTTTGAATAAGAAAACACACAGTTTAGTACAATTAATTTAATAAGAAAAATATCAGATATAAGATACAGTCATCGCTGCAAGCGATCAGAAGCGAATGGCACTATACCGCCGCCTTACGGGACACACAAGAAAGTTAAAGACAAAGACAGTAGATATAAAGGTGCATTAATTTGTTTTCCTTTTTTTTATTTTCTTTAATAATTATACGTTCTAAAAATTATATCTCAACAGTTACTACGAAGATTTTTTACTTAGAAACGGTTTGTACGAATTTTTTTTTCAACTAGAAACTGTTGCTGAAAACACTTTTTTCACCTAACACCGGTTTTTAAAGATTTTTTTCCTATTAAAGGTCATACCAAAGGGTTATGCGTTAAGCTTTAAAGTAAAATTAACAATAAGATCAATTAGTCGAATATAGTATCAACATAAAAATAATTTAATACCTAACTATATTATAACTAATATACATAAGTTCTAAAATTTCATTAATGCGAGATATTAAAAAATCTGAACTTTATTCCGTGCACTTCCAATGTTTGTTCGTGCTCTAGTGTATTCTAACTTTGATTCTTCTACCGCCCAACTTAAATTACCTAATTGGAGTTGGAATTGGTTATTGGACGTAGTGTAGTAATTGTAGCAAAGCAGAATATCAACGTAACCGGAAGAAGTAGTAATAGAAAAACGATTGAGTTATGCTTCAGTCCCATGACGTCATAATGGGACTGCACCTTTAGAGAAGGATAGTCATATATTGTTGTTCTTCTCTTACTAATTTTTCCGTTTGCGATTCCGGTTACGTTTCCATCGTGCTTAGGCTTTTAGGCTGCAGTCCCATGGCAGCGTTTTGCGTTGCGTTTTGTCACTAGACCATGAGTGTAAAAGAGATGCAGATATATGTTTGCTATGTTTACACTCAGGGTCTAGTGACAAAACACAACGCAAAACGCTGCCATGGGACTGCAGCCTTAAGGATAAACGATGATGCTGCAGTCCCATGGCAGCGTTTTGCGTTTTGTTACTAGACCATGAGTGTAAAAGAGATGCAGATATATGTTTGTTATGTTTACACTCAGGATCTAGTGACAAAACGCAACGCAAAACGCCTCAAAATGGAAGAAATAAAAAGATATCACTATCTTTTTCATAGTGCTTCTAAGGTGGCGTTTGAACGTTGCATTTAGCGTTGAACAAAGAGTGTAACAAGGATGAAAGTATATGTCTTTCTTTCTTTTTGTCTCATTATTGATCGCAAAAAGCAGCTTTTGAATTCTAGCATGTAAGGCCCGTTCCACAATAGGATCGATTTAAAGCAAACGCACGCACGATTCAATACTAAGGTCGCTTCCGCATTGAGATTTTTAGCGCACTTTTGTTAAAGTGTATACTCGGGAAGTATTCAGTGTCCTTGTTTGTCCGTGCTAAAAATCCCAATAAGCCTAAGCAGAATGAAATCTCTTGTCCTTTTCTTTCTTATGTAAAAGCTTAAGATTTACGATTAGATATTTCATTCTTCGTTGGCCCAATTCGAAAATGGCCTAATCAAATGGTGCATTATGGTGCGTTTCCAATGGGACCCTAAGATTAAACGTTGCGTACACGTCGCGTTGGTTTCTATTTAGGAACGATTACGAATGCTTTTTGGTTCCTATTGGAAACGCACCATCAAGGCCTTTCTGCTAAATGTTTGCGTTGCGTGACTGACGCGTTGATTTGCAAGCGCAGTGATGTCATCAAAACATTGATACCAATCACGAACAAAAAATTTGGTTGCTCTTATCCCTGTTTCCAACTTTACAATTTTTAATGTAAATGTTTCTGGACGGCATTTAATAGTTTTAATTAGTTAATATTTATAATTAAAAAATTCAGTGTCTTAAAATCATAGACCAAACTTTTTGCTCGCGATTGGTATCAAAGCTTTGATGACGTCACTACGCTTGCAAACCAATGCGTCAGTCACGCAAGTCAAACATTTAAGAACTGGAAGAATAACTTAGAGAAGGACAAACAATCTATCTATTCTTCTCTAACTTATTCTTTTGGTTGCGTTTGCGATTACGGTTACGTGTCTATCCTGTTTAACTCTAAAGCGAGAATCTGGAAAATACGATGTGAGTGCATCTATTGCCAACAGTCGCCAAAAATTAATTTTAAGGTGCTTTTATACCTTCAGTATTTTGATCAAACAATTGACTGGATTGAATCTTCAAGGTTATATCACTGAATCTGATTAGCTCTGACAAATGTTCAATTTTCACCGTAAAAATTGAATGTTTTTAGAGCCAATCAAAGTCTGTGATTCTTCGGGAAAATACAATCCAGCCGATTCACAGTAAAAAAAATGACTCTCTATGAACAAAAATCTGCTGACAATACAAATTTTAACTAATTTTATTAATTTTTTTTTTAAATACTTGGAGAGATTTTTCCTATAATGTACAACTGCGATAAATTTGATTTATTACAAACTAACCTTAAAATAGACATTTATATATAAAATTTTGTTAATAACTAGATGGTTTAAAAAATGCAAAAATGATCTATTTTGGTATATAAGAGAGTATTGTGAACCTTTTTTGATTACAGTAAAATCCCGACTTACTTACACGGTCGTCGCTCGGCCCCACATATCGCGTAATTCTGGGGTATTACTGTATTTAATCCTAATTTGACATTAGAATTGCAAAATTTTAAAATTCGGATGCAATATGACAGACAGTGCTTTATAAAAGTTCACTTGAAAATTGTTTTTTAGGGGTTATCGGGTTCGCATCTGAAGTCCGATTTCAAAAATTAAAAATGACGGATTCAATATGGCGAATGAAAAAATTAAAAACTCATCGGTTTGTTTGAAAGTTGTTACTCAGACAATGAAAAAGATTACGTATTCAGTCTTCTACACGAAAAAACTTTGTTCAAGAATTATTCTTTAACTCAAACAGTTGCGGCGTCAAGAAAACTTATTTTGAATTCATAACAATAACGCCTGAGAAATTCTTTGATTTTTGTGCAATTTTAAAATTATGAGCCAATAAAAATTAGAAGTTCTAGGAATTAATATTTCAAAGTGAAATTTCAAACTATCATTACAAATCTATCTCATTCCAGTGATTCACATTTTCAATCTGTTTCCTTGTTTAGTTACGTTTAGGTTCATATTTTAGGTCTATTCTGAATAGGCCATAAAGGCCTTTCTCCAATAGGATCTTAAACTCTTGCGTTGCGTATGCATTGCGTCGGTTGCTATTGGCAACCAATGCTAAAATCAACGCGTCAGTCACGCAACGCAAAAGTTTAGGTTCCTATTGGAGAAAGGCCTTAATGGAGCGTCTCCAATAAGAACCTAAGAACATTCGTAAACGTAGACGTATGACGTCACTAATGCTAAACTAAATGGGAACCAACGCAACGTGTTTTAAATATATTTTCTTAAGTTTTATATTTTTAAATAAAAGAAAAATAATCATCAGGTCATATATGCCCTCAGAATCGTGTTCAGCGCACCAAAATACATGGGATAGTGTATTCGGATCAGTCGCATATGATGAAAAAATTTTAAAAGATATTTTTTTCGAAAAGGGCTCTGGCAATTATTTTTCTCTTTTGTTTAAAAATACTCTAGGAACCTAAAAGATTCAAAATCCACAAAAAATTTTAGAGTACAAATAATTTTCATTTAAATCCATTTCAGGCGCACCGTGTAATATCTTTGAAAAATTAAAATAAATGCTTACCTTTTTTCCTTAAATTTGTGTGTCTTTATAAATCCTTTGATTCGCACTATATGAATATCACATAATATGTTAACATAATTTAAGGCGTAATTTGGGATTACAAAGAAAAGTATGGGTTATTGAAAAACAGAAATGCATACATATTCCGTATTTGACTTGCATACCCAACAGAATTGTGTTTTGGCCTTAAGGCGTTTCACAGATTTTCGCTGTGTTAACAAGAATCGCTGAGTACAACTGAGTCAGTTACGTAAGTCGGATGCGGAATATGTAAGTTACAGCAACCATCCGCAATTGCGTTTTTGACGAAAACAGGTTTGCTTGTTCTATTCTTTTTTAGCAAATTGTTTTATTTACACATTTGTTTAATGTTAAGGCCTCAGCACAATTGCATACTAACTTGGAATTGCAACCAATTGAACTTAACCTAAAACAACTCTGATATACTATACGTTATTAGATCTGGCCAATTGCAAAAGCAAAAAGCCATAATTGTGCGAATCCGATGGGACCCTAGGAACAAGCGTTGCGTACAAGTCGCGTTGGTTCCCAATTAGTTTTGCATTAATGACGTAATACGTCTACGTTTACGAATGCTCTTATGCTAACTCTACATTGGCTGCGCAAACGTGAACGTGAACCAGCCTTAAGCTGAGTCCAGGATGGGCACGTTCCCCGTGACGTTATAACGTTAACGTGTGATGTTATACATTTTAAGCGCGTTCCACACTTAAACTTTTCGGGCGTCCGACACGACACACGTGCCCCCTCTTCTCCATCTACCAAATGCATTCCCCTCCTGACGTAGGAGAAGTTAGTATTGAAGAGGGGGCACGTTTCACGTGTCGGGCGTCCGAAAAGTTTAAGTGTGGAACGCGCTTTAAGCAGCGTCTACAATAAGCGCGTTTGAGAGCGTCAGACGTGGACGTGCTGACGTGACTCATTTGAATAACATTGTGATGTCAGCACGTCCACTTTCGCGTCCACGTTCAATGCGCTTATTGTAGACTCAACTTGAAACTAGCATTGTGACGTCATCACGTTAACGTTATATTAATATTAGAAGTAGGTAACAACGCTGTCTATCGAGGTGCGAATGTACCTTTATTGAGGATTAACACTTTTGGTAAAAAATTGTTTTTTACTTTGATTTTAAGAAATGCCAAACCCTCATAAGCTGTCCAATATCAATAACATTAATTTGCGAACAACCAATCAGGATTGTGTAATTCGGAAAATGCAAAATAAAAAATATTTTACCCAAGGTGTAACTGTTCCATAAGTAACATAATCGCAGCTCAAACATACAGATATCACATAAAGGACTACTAACGCCAACGTAAACAGTTGCTACCTTTAGAACTTTGTTGAAAGGACTTAAAAAAAAAAAAAAAATCGAAATATTATGTGTAAGTTACTTTAATTTATGTTAATTGAAGGTGGTTTAAAGAGAAATAATACATATTTGAACACATTTTTTCAAAATAAAGTGATTTTGCTCTGCATTTTACCCATTTTTCATCCGTTTTTGTCATTTTTTGTCTTTTTTTAAAAAAGTGCTATAACTTTTTTGTTTTAATCGCTATTAAAAATTGTCAAAGGAAAAAAGTGTTTATTTTTAGTCGTAATTTTCGAAAAAAAATTGAAAAAAATTTTTTTTTGAAAAATGCGAATTTTTGAAATTTTTAAAAACTCAAAATTTGAATAATTTTGTTGATTTTTGACGAAATCATCTGGCCAACGAACTCAGGCGAGATTTTGGTACACTTAAAGTGTATACCAAATTTGAAGTCGATTCATTAAAATTTGTTCAAGTTATCGTCGGACAAAATTTGTCTACAGACATACATACATACATACATACATACAGACATACATTTTTTTAAGACCCATTTTTTCGGCATCAGAAAGTCTCAAAACGTCGAGATTCACTGGAATTAGAGAAGGCTCAAAATCGCCCAAATGTAATACCTTCTCATTATGATGAGAATGTAAAAATATTTAAACATTTTTAATTTAATTGATTCAATTCATATGAGAAAAAAAAATTCATCAACCGGGAGTTGAAGTTATTTAAGTTAAATTAATTTTGACAATTAAAAAAAAATTTGATCCTAAAATCAATCGGAGGATTGACTTCAGGATCAATTTTTTTATTTATTAGTAGACTGGAATTCAAAGCAGATGAAATTTTTTTTATCCATGTAAAGTAATTATTTAAAGAAAAGATGTTTATTAAGCAAAATTAGAAAATTAGTTAGTAATGTTAAACAGTGCTCTGAGATGGCAGCCAAAGATGGACCAGTAAAAAAATATTTAGTCATAAGTAAATTAATTTTTCAACACAATTTGTTGATTAAATAACTGAATTTACTAATTTTATTTAATTGAACTTTTTTACTTTTCTTTTATGAAATTTAATTATTTTCGTATTATAATAAAGAAATATAACCTTTGAAAACGTATAAAGCGTTCTATGATTCGATAAGCTGATGGACAAATTTTAAATATATAATTTCGAAAATTTTTCCATAAAATAAATTCTAACTAAATTAAAGAGTAACTTAATTTTAAGAAAATTATATTAATAATTTTAATTATAGTGAATATTCATTTTAAACACTTTAATTATTCATGTACAAATGTTTTGTGTACATTTTTTTAACCTAAATTATTACAAGAATTTTATTAATTTTCCAACTTACCTTTTTCTTGGAATAACACAACGTATAGAATTTCTTTTTCCCTTATTAGTTTATCACTTAACATTAACGCACTTTTTCTTTTCAATTTATTAATGTTAATAATTTTCGTACTATATTTTAAAACTTTTTAATTATTCTGTACTTGAATGTTTTGAAACCTGTTGCGTTTCTAATGCGAAGTTGGATCGTTAATTGTTAAAATAATAAACTTCCTGCCGCGAAATGGCGGCTCTCTTATTGGTTAAAATTATTGTACTACATGTACTAATTTATTACATTCTCATCATAATGAGAAGGTATTACATTTGGGCGATTTTGAGCATTCTCTAATTCCAGTGAATCTCGACGTTTTGAGACTTTCTGATCCCGAAAAAATGGGTCTTAAAAAAATTTTTTCTGTATGTATGTCAGTATGTATGTATGTCTGTAGACAAATTTTGTACGACGATAACTCGAACAAATTTTAATGAATCGACTTCAAATTTGGTATACACATTAAGTGTACCAAAATCTCGCTTGAGTTCGTTATCCAGATGATTTCGTCAAAAATCAACAAAATTATTCAAATTTTGAGTTTTTAAAAGTTTAAAAAATTCGCATTTAAAAAAAAAAAATTTTCAATTTTTTTTCGAAAAATAAGATTAATAATAAACACTTTTTTGGGCCAAAGATGGCAAAGTATGGCCAACTATGGGTTAAAGATGGCCAAAAGCTGACAAAATATGGCAAAAGTATTGCTAATGAGCGAATCCCTTACTTAAAGTATGGCTTCAAAAAAACCCTTTTTTTAAAAAATTTTGAACTATGGGCGATCTGTGGGCCAAGTATGGCGAACTATGGAAGGCAAAAAAAATCATTTTTTTCAAATTCTTCAAATATGGGCGAACTATGGGCAAAGTATGGCGAAGTATGGGAGGCGAAAAAAACACTTTTTTTTTAATTTTTGAACTATGGGCGAACTATGGGCCAAGTATGGCGAAGAATGGGAGGCGAAAAAATCATTTTTTTCGAATCGTCGAACTATGGGTGAACTATGGGCAAAGTATGGCGAAGTATGGGATGCGAGAAAATCTTTTTTTTTTCAATCTTCCAACTTCCAACTTCCTCCAATCTTCCATAGTTGGCCCATAGTTCGCCCATAGTTCAAAAATTTTAAAAAAAGTGTTTTTTTCGCCTCCCATACTTCGCCATACTTGGCCCATAGTCCGCCCATAGTTCGAAAATTTAAAAAAAAATGTTTTTTTCGCCTCCCATACTTCGCCATACTTGGCCCATAGTTCGAAAATTTTAAAAAAAGTGTTTTTTTCGCCTCCCATGCTTCGCCATACTTGGCCCATAGTTCGAAAATTTAAAAAAAAGTGTTTTTTTCGCCTCCCACACTTCGCCATACATGGCCCATAGTTCGCCCATAGTTCGAAAATTTAAAAAAAAGTGTTTTTTTCGCCTCCCATACTTCGCCATACTTGCCCCATAGTTCGCCCATAGTTAGAAAATTTAAAAAAAAGTGTTTTTTTCGCCTCCCATACTTCGCCATACTTTGCCCATAGTTCGCCCATAGTCCAAAAATTTAAAAAAAGTGTTTTTTTCGCCTCCCGTACTTCGCCATACTTTGCCCATAGTTCGCCTATATTTGAAGAATTTGAAAAAAATGATTTTTTTCGCCTCTTATTCTTCGCCATACTTGGCCCATAGTTCGCCCATAGTTCGAAAATTTAAAAAAAAGTGTTTTTTTCGCCTCCCATTCTTCGCCATACTTGGCCCATAGTTCGCCCATAGTTTGAAAATTTAAAAAAAAGTGTTTTTTTCGCCTCCCATACTTCGCCATACTTGGCCCATAGTTCGCCCATAGTTCAAAAATTAAAAAAAAAGTGTTTATTTTCGACCCTTACGTAATAACTTTTTGGGTTCAAAAGTATATAAAAAAATTTCTTTTTTTACCCTAAACAACCACCATGTATTAAGACCCTTCGGACCCTCCCCCAAAAGCCACCCCACTCTTGGTGAAAAATCAAACAAGTCCATTTTCGACCCTTACGTAATAACTTTTTGGGCTCCATACTAGCTAAAAAAAGTTGTTTTTTTACCCTAAACAACCACCATGTATTTAGACCCTTCGGACCCTCCCCCAAAAGCCACCCCCCTCTAGGTGAAAAATCAAAAAAGTCCATTTTCGACCCTTACGTAATAGCTTTTCGGGCTCCAAACTAGCTAAAAAAAGTTGTTTTTTTACCCTAAACAACCACCATGTATTTAGACCCTTCGGACCCTCCCCCAAAAGCCACCCCACTCTTGGTGAAAAATCGAAAAAGTCCATTTTCGACCCTTACGTAATAACTTTTAGGGTTCAAAAGTAGATAAAAAAATTTCTTTTGTTACCCTAAACAACCACCATGTATTTAGACCCTTCGGACCCTCCCCCAAAAGCCACCCCACTCTTGGTGAAAAATCGAAAAAGTCCATTTTTTATCTATTTTTTAAAAATTAACATTTTTGGTCGAGTTTTTAAAAAACTTCAAACTTTTTGAAAAATATTTTTTTAAAAAAAGAAAGAATTTTTTTTTGAAACTTAGTTTTTTTCGTCAAATTTCTCAAAATTCAAAGTTTTGAAAAAGTATGGGAAAAGTATGGGGAGAGTATGGGAGGCGAAAATTATCTATTTTCCAAAACTTAACATTTGTTGTCGAATTTTCAAAAATTTCAAACTTTCTGGCAAAATCCTTTTAAACAAAAGAAAGAATTTTTTTTGAAACTTAGTTTTTGTCGTCAAATTTCTCAAAATTCAAAGTTTTGAAAAAGTATGGGAAAAGTATGGGGAGAGTATGGGAGGCGAAAATTATGTGTTTTTTCAAAAATTAACATTTTTTGTCGAATTTTATAAAACTTCAACCTTCTTGGAAAACTCCTTTAAAAAAAAAGAAAAAATTTAATTTTTTTTAAATTTTTTTTTTAAAAAAGAAGAATTGCTAGAAAAATTATTTCTTGATCGCAATAATTTTCGTGGAACAGGAGATAATTTTTTTGACAATTTTTCTCCTTAAAAAAATGTTAATTATCTAATCAATTAAATAATGAGTTAATTAATTTTTTTTTAAGAGAAAAATTATCAGAAAAATTATTTCCTGATCGCAATAATTTTTGTGGAATCGATATATCAAAATAATCGATATATCGAAATATTCGATATATCGAGATAATTGATATGTCGAAATAATCGACATATCGAGATAATCGATTTATCGATACATTCTATATACCAATATTATTTATATATCGAGATAATCGATATGTCGAAATAATCAATGTATCGAAATAATCAACATATCGACAAAATCGTTTTATCGAGATAATCGATATGTTAAAATAATCAATGTATCAAGATTATTATCGATCTATCGGGATAATCGATATACCGAGAAAATCGATATATCAAGATAATCAATATTTGGAAATAATCAATATATCGAGATAATCGATATATTGAGATAATCGATATATCGAGATAATCGATGTATATAAATAATCTATATCGAGATAATCGATGTATATAGATAATCTGTATATCGAGATAATCGATGTATATAGATAATCTATATCGAGATAATCGATGTATATAGATAATCTATATATCGAGATAATCGATGTTAATAGATAATCTATATATCGAGATAATTGATGTTAATAGATAATCTATATATCGAGATAATCGATGTATATAGATAATCTATATGTCAAGATAATAGATATCGTTCACCCCAAGTCGAACGTACGTATAACTTTTATGACCAATGCAGAATGTACGTATCTCGAATACTCCTGATCAAAACTACTTATGTTTGAGGTTACGTTTATTACTTAACTATGAGATTTTACATGATTTTTCAACTAACGAAATACAACATTGTAACGTTATCAAATATAGAAATATTTTATCAAAAATGGAACTGATGTAATCAAGAGTTTAATTAATATCTTATTATTATTTATATTTTTCTCGAAACTCACAAAAGTAGACTTAAATGAGTTCTAAATATTTTTTTTTGGGTTAAAGCTTTCACTCCTCCTTAAGTTCTGAATTTAACAACAAACTTACAGGCGAATTGACATAAAAAGACCCTTATATCTACCTATATTAGTATTAAAACAAATAGAACCTCGAAATTCAAAGGCATTGGGTCCTAGGATTAATGGTTAGAGATTAAACATAACCTCAAAATTCTAGCATTTGCTATGTCCGACAAACATAACTTCAAATTTGCCTAACCAAAAAACGAATATATCCTCAAAATTCAAATAAAATTTAAATAATTTTTATACTTGCAACCCTTTTAAAAATTAATCATTAAAGTGGAAAATAATGAGGGTGGCATTTTCAATTTAATCGTTCTTAATCATTTTTTTTATTTAATAAATTTGCTTTCACATCATCAGCAACAAACGCAAAGTGAAAATTGTCGTCTTTGTCATCAACAAACCCATCTTCTTCAACGTAATTTTCATCTTCATATTCATTATCATTATTATTAATATTACTAATATTTTCACTTTCATTCCCAAGATCGTCATTGTCATCGTCTAAATCCTGATAGTAATTCCGATGAGAGGCGCTGGTATTACTTTTAATTTCTTCGTAATCAGGATCTTCCTCTTTCTTCCGTCTCTTAACTTTGCTCTCAGGCTGATGGAATTGCCTACTTAGTTTTTTCAAACTTTCCTCTTTCTTCTGCTTTTCTCTCTGAAGATGTAAAAAATATAGAAAACAAACTTATAACACATAGTTTAAAAATGTCATGATTCAGAGTCTGACATTAAGCCTTGATCAATGATTAATCCTGGAATTATGATCATGCCTTGAGACTTGATTCAGAGTCTGAATTTAACCTTGAGCCATGATAAATTTTTGAACAATGATTCAAATGCAGAATCAAGTTTTGAGCCATGCTCAAACCTTGAACCATGATCAATCCTTGAGCCATGATCAAAACTTAAGCCATCATCAATCCTTGAGCCATGATAGAGTCTGAATCAAAACTCAACTCATGATCAATTTTAACCCATCATCAAGTGTCTAAATGAATCCTTGAACCTTGCTCAAGCATTGAGACATGATTCAGAGTATGAATCAAGCCTTGGGCCATAATCAATGCTTGAGCCATGATCTAGAGTCTAAATTAAGCCTTGAGCCATCATCAATCCTTGAGCCATGATAGAGTCTGAATTAAGTCTCAACCCATGATCAATTCTTGACTCATCATTAAGGATCTAAATCAATCCCTGAGCCTTGTGCAAGTCTTGAACCATTATCAAGCATTGAACCATGATTCAGAGTCTGAAATTAAGCATTCTTCCATGATTAATCCTTGAGCTATGATCATGCTTTCAGACTTGATTCAGAGTCTAAATTAAGCCTCGAGCCATGATGAATCCTTGATCCACGATTCAGAGTCGGAATCAAGTTTTGAGCCATCATCAATCCTTGAGCCATAATAATCTGAGTCAAGGCTCAACCCATGATTAATTCTTAACTCATCATTAAGGGTTTAAATCAATCGCTGAGCCTTTTTCAAGCCTTGAACCATTATTAAGCCTTGAGCTATGATTCAGAGTCTGAAATTAAGCCTTGATCCATGATAAATTCTTGAATCATGATCATCCCTTGAGACTTGATTCAGAGTCTAAATCAAATCTTGAGCCCTGTTCAAGTTTTGAAATTATCAAAATAATGTGGAATAGAAAATATTTTGTTGCAAATAATTATACATTCTCCATCATTTATAAATTTGAAGTAATTGACTTGGAAGTTATTCAAAATAAAAATTGTATGTTAAAATAGAGTATTTTATAAGGGTTCTGATTAAGCTCCAGGCAGCTTTTTTCCTAAGTCTGGTATTGGTTGGAAACATATTGTATCTCATATTACATACTCACATTTTCACCATCACTCTCCTCATTTGAATCTGAGCTATCGCTTTTGATCTGATAAGGCGGAGGATATGATACTTTTTTTTTTAACATTAAGTTAAGTGCCTGGGTACGAGAACCTGTGAATGTAATAATTTATACATAACGAAGATCTTTTAATTATTTTTACAAAATTAATGAATGAAAATTAGTTTTCTCATGTAGTTCATATTGATTTTAGTTTGAGGTTATGTTAATGGGCTAAGTACTCTTAATTATTGACCGAAATTTTTTTGATCATTAAAATTAAGAACTATTTTAAAATTGTAATTTCTAACAAATTGTTTACATGTACCAAATTTCAAAAACTTTTAAAAATGGAACATTAAGACTCTTTTTTTGAAAATGTGTTCTACTTAATTAAGATTTAGAAAATTTGTTTTAGTTCGATTTTGAAATATTCAAAATATATTTTCTTGATAATATTCTTATAGATTTATTCTTATTACACTGAAAAAAAATCTATTTTCATCAAATAAAAAGTATTTGATCAAAATACAATAAATATGTATTTGAACCAAATACACATTTACTAAGCCTAAGTATTATATTTTATTGTGCCAAATAAATAATAATTTGTATCAAATACAAAGTATTCAAATCCAAATACATGGAATATATCAAGCTAATAAATACTTATTTCAATCAATTATGTAAATTATTCCATTCAAATAAATATTTACTAGACATAAGTATTTTATTTTTAAGAATCAAATAAATAGTAATTTGAATCAAATATAAAGTATTCAAATCAAATAAATGGCATATTCAAAGCTAATAAATAATTATTTGAATCAATTATGAAAATTATTTAATTCAATATTGCATGTTTTTTGATTGAAATAAATATTTATTTGCATCAATAAAATATTTTTCTTGAAAAAAATAAAAAATTATCTTGAATAAAATATTTAATTATTTAACATAAATAATTGTTTTAATTGCAACTAAAACCTCTTTAATTGCGTCAATTATTATTTTATATGATCCAATTACATAATTTATTTGCTTTATTACCAACTACGCTACGCACGCTACGTGAAAACGAATGTTAACTTCTTGATGCCATTTAAACTTGAAAATACCTACCTCAGAAAAGTGCTTAACATCATTTAGTTAAAGTTAAGATAATAAATTATATTTTCCAATCAAATGCAATTTATAAAATATAATTAATTATATGCTTTATGATTATTATCATGAATCATCCCAGGCGAATTGTCAAAAAAAGTGAGAATATATTTTTATTAAAAACGCGTTTTTCGTTGTTCTGAATCATTGTAAACATTCATTTTTTGTTGATGAAAAAATATTTAACTTTTGGACTAAAAAAATTTTACTATTCCATCATATGTGAGTGTGTTATTTTCAAAAAAAGTATAAATATATTGTTATTAAAAACGCGTTTTTCGTTGTTCTAAATCATTGTAAACATAAATTTTTTGTTGAATCTAATAAATTTTTTTTTAGTGTGAGAAATTGATAAAATAAATTTAATATCTAATAACATTAGTCATTTCATGAAAAATGATTATTAACTAATTAAATGTACACGGAGAGAAAAAAAAGTTCTAACTACTTTCCTTCAAGTCGTCATTCTGATCATATGAAGTCAAGTAGTTACAACCGGGGAGCCAGGCCGTTTTGACTTGGCTCTTTCATTGCTACTACTGTGTTCTCAGGCAATACCGACCAAGCGATTGGCCTATTGCTTTGACTTGCCGCTTGGCGTTTGCTTCTACCGGTCTTCACACATGTGTAAAGCAAAGTAGAAGCAAACGCCAAGCGGCAAGTCAAAGCAATAGGCCAATCGCTTGGTCGGTATTGCCTGAGAACACAGTAGTAGCAATGAAAGAGCCAAGTCAAAACGGCCTGGCTCCCCGGTTGTAACTACTTGACTTCATATGATCAGAATGACGACTTGAAGGAAAGTAGTTAGAACTTTTTTTTTCTCTCCGTGAACTTGGCAAAAATGAGAAAAGTAATATTAAAAATTTGACACGTCATAACATTACAATTCAAAATACACGTGAAATCAACATAGACCAAATTCCAAGTTAGGACAGAAGGACAGACAAAGCATTATATTGTATAACAATATAATAATAATAATTTTAGATAAAATGTTCTACTGAAAAATGAAAAAATCCCTTAAACAATTAAATAAAATTAAACAGCATGTCTGTATTATTTTTTTACTGTAAAAAAACAATTATTACTTTCAAAAAATCCTACTAATTAACTTCAATTGCAATAGAATAAGAATAATCAATTTTTTTCAACTTTTTTTGATAGAATGATTTCCTGAAAAATGAAAAAATCCCTTAAACAATTAAATAAAATTAAACAGCATGTCTGTATTATTTTTTTACTGTAAAAAAACAATTATTACTTTCAAAAGATCCTACTAAGAAAACCTTAATTGAAACAGATTAAGAATAATCAATTTTTTTCAATTTTTTTTGATAGAATGTTTTCCTGGAAAATGAAAAAATCCCTTAAACAATTAAAAAAAATTAAACAGCATGTCTGTATTATTTTTTACTGTAAAACAACACTTATTACTTTCAAAAAAATGACTAATTAAACCTAAATTGAAATAGATTAAGAATAATCAATTTTTTTCAATTTTTTTTGATAGAATGTTTTCCTGGGAAATGAAAAAATACTTACAATGTCAAATAAATTTAATCAGCATGTCTGTATTATTTTTTACTGTAAAACAACACTTATTACTTTCAAAAAAATGACTAATTAAACCTAAATTGAAATAGATTAAGAATAATCAATTTTTTTCAATTTTTTTTGATAGAATGTTTTCCTGGGAAATGAAAAAATACTTACAATGTCAAATAAATTTAATCAGCATGTCTGTATTATTTTTTTACTGTAAAAAAACGCTTATTACTTTCCAAAAAACTTACTAATAAAACGTAAATTAAAACAGATTAAAAATAATCAATTTTTTTCAACTTTTTTTGATAGAATGTTTTCCTGGAAAATGAAGAATCTATTAAACAATTAAATAAAATTAAACAGCATGTTTGTATTATTTTTTTACTGTAAAACAACTCTTATTACCTTTAAAAAAAACATACAAATTAAACCTAAATTGAAATAGAATAAGAATAATCAATTTTATTCGATTTTTTTTGATAGAATGTTTTCCTGGAAAATGAAAAAATCCTTACAATATCAAATAAAATTAAATAGCATGTCTGTATTATTTATTTACTGTAAAAAAAACACTTATTACTTTCAAAAAAACCTACTAATAAAACCTAAATTGAAACAGATTAAGAATAATCAATTTTATTCGATTTTTTTTGATAGAAAGTTTTCCTGGAAAATGAAAAAATCCTTACAATGTCAAATAAATTTAATCAGCATGTCTGTATTCCTGGAAAATGAAAAAATCTATTAAGGGGGGAACACCAGTTGTAACTTTCGAAAAATCGATTTTTTTTTTGGTGCATTTTCTTAAAGTATACATATTTAGAAATGTGTCTGTAAATTTCAAAGTTGATCCGGTGAAAAATAAATGAGATATACAGAACACTGCAGCGGCGCGTCCCGTGGCTTCATACAAGGTGGCCAGCCATACCTGACCCTAACGACAGATGGCCTTTTCCTATGATTTAGAAACGGCAACCACTGCGGAAGAGTTATTATATGGTCCAGGAATCGATGACTCTTTGTAACTTAGAAACAAAATTTCTTCTGAACAAAAAGAAGTAAGTTGAAACTTTTAATGCGTTTTTCTCAAAATGACATTTTCCAAGTCGGTGACCACGATTACTCGAATACCATTAAACCGATTTATTTAAAATTTAGTGTGCTTCATTTACACATATAAGTCTAGTTCGTGATCGAAGGATTTTTTTTTTTAATCAAAACTTTTTTTTATATAGCTGAAAATCGACCGTATTTTTTTAACGAAAATCATACTTTTGACTTTGACAGGTCGCCATTTTGTCAAATTTTTTTTTTTTTTTAAATCCTTCGATCACGAACTAGATAATCTTATAATAAATGTAAATCAATTTCATTTTTGTATTTCAGACGAAGTATACTTGCAGAATGCTGGTCACCGCAATTCGCCTTTTTTCTTAAGACGCCACTTCAATGGCTCATATCTCCAAAAGTTTTTGTTAAAAAAATTTTTTTTTTCTTTTAAATTACAGCTTTTTACATGTACTTTTAACTAATAAATAGTATTCTTTAAAAAGATTCATTGTTCTTTTGGAAAATATTCTTGAAAAAAGCATTATTTTTTGAGTTACAACTGGTGTTCCCCCCTTAAACAATTAAATAAAATTAAACAGCATGTTTGTATTATTTTTTTACTGTAAAACAACTCTTATTACCTTTAAAAAAAACATACAAATTAAACCTAAATTGAAATAGAATAAGAATAATCAATTTTATTCGATTTTTTTTGATAGAATGTTTTCCTGGAAAATGGAAAAAGCCCTTTAACAATTAAATAAAATTTAAACAGCGAAATTGGGTATGTAATGGTTTATTATAAAGAAATTTTAAAGAGAGCAATTCCGAAATTTGAAACTCAATTATACAACTTTGGCAAAAATTTGAAAAAGTGTTTTCAAACTTGGACATAAATTTGACACGTCATAACATTACAATTGAAAAAACACGTGAAATCATTATCGACCAACTTCATGTTAGTACATTAGGACAGACAATGCATTTTATTATTATATAATTATTAAATTTGTTAAATTGTTATTAAATTAAATTATTTAATTAAATTATTAAATTTTTTTATAAAAAAAAATTGAAAAAAATTAATTTTAAAAAGAAATATTGGTGAAAAAAAAATTATTTCATTAAAAATTTTGTTATTAAATTAAATTATTTAATTTTAATGAAATAATTAATTTAATTAAATTATTAAATTTTTTTATAAAAAAAAATTGAAAAAAATTAATTTTAAAAAGAAATATTGGTGAAAAAAAAATTATTTCATTAAAAATATTGTTATTAAATTAAATTATTTAATTTTAATGAAATAATTAATTTAATTAAATTATTAAATTTTTTTATAAAAAAAAATTGAAAAAAATTAATTGTAAAAAGAAATATTGGTGAAAAAAAAATTATTTCATTAAAAATATTGTTGAAAACAAAATCTTCACTATAGCAACCGTTTCCATAGCAACCATTATCGAAACCCTGATTCCTGATTTTTATATTCACATATTGTGCCTTACGTGATGAGGCAAGACATTTTCAAAATGTCCTCCCTCAACCCGGAGGCAACACCTTGCTCTTCGCAGAAGATTTTGTTTACATTTATTGAGCATCTCTGGGGATACTGACAAAAGAGCCTCTCTTATTTTTTCGTGGAGGTGTTCCAAATCACGAATTGGATTTTTATAAATGATTGATTTTAAGTGACCCCACAAAAAAAAATCTAATGGGTTGAGGTCGGGTGACCTCGGCGGCCATTCAATCCTTGCGCCCAACGAAATGACTCGTTCGCCGAATCTGCCGCGAATTGTCCGCATTACTGCATCAGTACGATGTGGTCTTGCACCGTCCTGCATCAACCAGATCTCTCTTTGCCTTTGAGCATTAACATTGCTGGCTTCCAACAACCTCGGCAAATCATTCGCAATGAAATTATTATAGCGGTTACCATTTAAATAACCATTTATTTGGTAGGGTCCAATTAAACGTCCGTCCAAGATTCCCGCCCAAAGATTTACTTTTGGGAATCGTACTTGGAACGTACGTTCGCGAGCAAGAAAAAGGTTAATATCGCTCTAATAATACTCGTTTTTCTTATTGAATGAGCCATCCCGTCCAAAAGAGCATTCGTCAGTAAACAATATGTTGTTCAAAAAATTTTGATCATTCCTATTTTGCGCCAACAACCACCTGCAAAATCTTAGCCTTCTCTCAGCATCTCCATCATGCAGCTCTTGAACCGATGTAAATTTATAATCATGCAATCTGAAAATAAAGAAAAAAACTTGGTCAGGAGGAAAAAGGAGAGGAAAGTGAAATAGGGAAAGTAGAAAGGAATTCTTGAATCCGGAAAATAAAAATTAGAATCGGAATGTGAAATATGGAAAGAGGAATCGGAATGTTGATACCGGAATATGAAAGGGAAATCGGAATTTGGCATGAAACGTGGAATTGGAATGTGCAAAGTGACATCGGAATGTGAAATATGGAAATTGGAATTGGAATGTTGAATACAGAATGCGGAAAGTTATATTGAAATGTGAAATATGGAAACAGGAATCGGAAGGTGGAAAATGATATCGGAATGTGGGAAGTAAAATTGGAATATTGAATCCAAAATGTGGAAAGTGATATTGAAATGTGAAATACGGAAACATGAATCGGAATGTGACATATGGAAAGTGGAATCAGAATGTGGAAAGTGATATTAGAAAGTGAAATATGGAAAATGGAATCGGAATATGGGAAGAAGAATCAGAATGTTAAATACAGAATGTGAAAAGTGTTTTTGAGATGTGAAATATGGAAACACGAATCGGAATGTGGAAAATGATATCGGAATGTGAAATGTGGAAAGAGGAATGAGAATATTGATACTAAAATGTGAAAAGTGAAATCGGAATATGTAAAGTGGAATTGGAATATTGAATCAAAAATGTGGAAAGTGATATTGAAATGTGAAATATATAGAAACAGGAATCGGAATGTGGAAAGTGATATCGGAATGTGACATGGAAAGTAAAATCGGAATGTGTAAAGTGGAATTGGAATATTGAATAAAAAATGTGGAAAGTGATATTGGAATGTGACATATGGAAAGTGAAATCGGAATGTGGAAAGTGGAATCGAAATGTGGAAAGTGAAATCGGAATTTAGATACCGGAATGTATAAATTGATATCGAATTGTGAAATATGGAAAGTGATATCCGAATGTGTAAAACGGAATTGGAATATTGAATCCAAAATGTGGAAAGTGATATTGAAATATCGAAAACAGATTTGGCATTTGGAAATTGATCTTGTATTTAAAATATGGAAAATAGAATCGGAATATGGAAAGTGATATTGGAAAGTGAAATCGGAATGTGGAAAGTGAAATCGGAATTTAGATACCGGAATGTATAAAGTGATATCGGATTGTGAAATATGGAAAGTGATATCCGAATGTGTAAAGTGGAATTGGAATATTGAATCAAAAATGTGGAAAGTGATATTGAAATGTGAAATATATAGAAACAGGAATCGGAATGTGGAAAGTGATATCGGAATGTGACATATGGAAACAGGAATCGGAAGGTAGAAAGTGATATCGGAATGTGGGAAGTAAAATTGGAATATTGAATCCAAAATGTGGAAAGTGATATTGAAATGTGAAATATGAAAACATGAATCGAAATGAGACATATGGAAAGTGGAAAGTGATATCAGAAAGTGAAATATGAAAAATGGAATCGGAATGTGCAAAGTGGAATTGGAATATTGAATCAAAAATGTGAAAAGTGATTTTGAGATGTGAAATATATGGAAACAGGAATCGAAATTTGAAAAGTGATATCGGAATGTGACATGGAAAGTAAAATCGGAATGGGTAAAGTGGAATTGGAATATTGAATCAAAAATGTGAAAAGTGATTTTGAGGTGTGAAATATATTGAAACAGGAATCGGAATGTGGAAAGTGATATCGGAATGTGACATATGGAAAGTAAAATCGGAATGTGTAAAGTGGAATTGGAATATTGAATCATAAATGTTAAAAGTGATATTGAAATGTGAAATATATAGAAACAGGAATCGTAATGAGGAAAGTGATATCGGAATGTGACATATGGAAAGTAAAATCGGAATGTGTAAAGTGGAATATTGAATCAAAAATGTAAAAAGTGATTTTGAGATGTGAAATATATGGAAACAGGAATCGAAATGTGGAAAATGATATCGGAATGTGACATGGAAAGTAAAATCGGAATGTGTAAAGTGGAATTGGAATATTGAATCAAAAATGTGAAAAGTGATTTTGAGAAGTGAAATATATAGAAACAGGAATCGGAATGTGGAAAGTGATATCGGAATGTGACATATAGAAAGTAAAATCGGAATGTGTAAAGTGGAATATTGAATCAAAAATGTAAAAAGTGATTTTGAGATGTGAAATATATGGAAACAGGAATCGAAATTTGAAAAGTGATATCGGAATGTGACATGGAAAGTAAAATCGGAATGGGTAAAGTGGAATTGGAATATTGAATCAAAAATGTGAAAAGTGATTTTGAGGTGTGAAATATATTGAAACAGGAATCGGAATGTGGAAAGTGATATCGGAATGTGACATATGGAAAGTAAAATCGCTTGCTACTGGACGCAATCCGGTTCGAGGATTTTCCTCTAAAGCTCTTAAAATTCTGTCTCCCCGTTCTTCATATCTAGCTGCATGTGGCCGTCCAGGATTATTCGCCTGATCTGGAATCATGCGCCCTTCAGCTTCCCGACTCCTTCGCACGGCATTATAAATAGTTTCGTGGTTTGGAAAACGGGGCCGCCTAGGAAACCTTTCCTGATATAATCTGGCTGCAACTCTGGCATTATGATTCGATGAATTGTAACAATTTATCATATCTTGATACTCCGCTGCAGTATACAACACCATTTTTTCCTTGAAAAAGTTGAATTATGCCAAATTATTAAATTGAAATATTTTTAATTTGATTTCTTTACTTAACCCTTACAGTCACGCAATTCAGATAATAACTAAAACATTCAAAATGCTATTGTATCTATGGTTTTTGGGGTCGCTGATTACAAATATGAACTCAGATTTGCAAAGTTTTAAAAATTCAAAATGGCGGACAATTTTTTTAAATTCATTCTAATTTGCATGAAATTTGTTACTCGGGGGTTTTCGGGGTCGCTGATTACGAATCTAAAGTCAGTTTTCAAAAATTAAAATGGCGGATCCAATATGGCGGACGACAAAATTAAAAATTCATTTCATCGGCATGAAACTTGTTACTCGGGGGTTTTCGGGGTCGCTGATTACAAATCTGATGTCAGTTTTTGAAAATTCAATATGACGGATGAAAAATTAAAAATTCATCGAATTCGCCTCAAAGAAATCTATTTAGTGGCATAATTAAAATTATGTAGGAGTCATGAAATTTAAACAATATTATTGTAGCAAAGTAATGTAATTTAGGGGCAAGAAACTTAGCTAAGAATACAGTAGTTGAAGTAATTTTGAAACTTTAATATGTAAATTTATTGTAGTCTACATAATGATGAGATAGTATACATTCAATTCAAAGCAACATCAGTGTAAATTACTGTATCTAATGTTGTCGTCCGCCATATTGGATCCGCCATTTTGAAGTTTTAAAAACAAACTTCAGATTAGTAATCAGCGACCCCGAAAACCCCCGAGTAACAAGTTTCATGCCGATTAGATGAAATTTTAATTTCGTCGTCCGCCATATTGGATCTGCCATTTTGAATCTTTAAAAACCGACTTCAGATTCGTAATCAGCGACCCCGAAAACCACCAAGTAACAAGTTTCATGCCGATTAGATGGAATTTTTAAAAAGTCGTCCGCCATATTGGATCCGCCGTTTTGAATTTCGCAAAATTCGTAAATTTTGCAAAAATTTTGAAAATATAACAACGAAATTGTAAATATTCGTAATCAACGAGCTCAAAAACTCCCAAGAAATAATTTTTTAACGAGTCCGATTAAATTTTAATTTTTTCATTAGCCATATTAGATCCACCATTTTCAATTTTCAAAATTTTGAAATGAATTTTGTAATCAGCGACCACAAAAAGACCCGAGTAACAAGTTTCAAGCAAATCCAACAACTTTTTAAAAATTCGTCCGCCATATTGGATCCGCCATATTAAATTTAGAAATTCTGACTTCAGATTCGTAATCAGGGGCCACAAAAACATCCGAGTAACAAATTACAATCAAATCCAATCACTTTTAAAAATTCATCAGCCATATAGGATCCGCCATTTTGAATTTTGAAATTCTGACTTCATATTCGTAATCAGCGACCACAAAAACCCCCGAGTAACAAGTTTCATTCAAATCCAACTGCTTTTTAAAAATTCGTCCGCCATATTGGATCCGCCATATTGAATTTAGAAATTCTGACTTCAGATTCGTAATCAGCGGCCACAAAAACATCCGAGTAACAATTTACATGCAAATCCAATCACTTTTTAAAAATTCATTAGCCATATAGGATCCGCCATTTTGAATTTTGAAATTCCGACTTCATATTCGTAATCAGCGACCACAAAAACCCCCTAGTAACAAGTTTCAAGCAAATCCAACCACTTTTTAAAAATTTGTCAGCCATATAGGATCCGCCATATTAAATTTAGAAATTCTGACTTCAAATTCGTAACTAGCGACCCTAAAATCCACGGAGCCCTGCATTTAAAATTTTTAAATAGTGCCGTTTTTTGAGTCTTCTTGAAAATAAAAAAAATTAAATAATCATGCTAATAATAAATAAAGTAATTATTATCGAAATTTGTAATTAATTAATTTAAAATTAATTAGAAAAAAATCTCGTAAATTGATGGTCTAATAATGAATTACAAATAAACGTTACATTAGCGGCTTTGTCCCGCTTTCTCCTATCAATAAAAGATGAATAAAGCAGACACCAAAATTATAAATTGCGCTTTATATAAGAATTGTAAAAGGTTAGGAATAAAAAAGAAATTTAATATTTAAATACTATCATTGAATTTTAAATATCATGTATCAATACTAAAGGGCAATCTACATCTTCTTTCAAATAATTAAATAATGTATTCATACCTTCAAAGCGTAGGAAAAAAATTCGAACAGCAAAACAACAAAACCGGAACACCACACGAATTATAACGAAAAACAAGAAACTAACGTTTGTGCATCTGAAAAAAAATTTAAACTATTTAGAAATCTAAAAAAAGAAAATTTGTCGAAGTTAAAAAAAAGAAATAATTAATTATTAAATTAGTTAATGAATTAAATAATTAATTATTAAATTAGTTAATGAATTAATTTATTTACAGAAAAAAAAATGTCAAAAAAATTATGTCCCCAACGAAAAAAATCTTTTTGGGCAGGAAATAACTTTTTTGACAATGTTTCTATGTAAAACAATTAATTAATTAATTAATTAATTTTTTTTACAGAAAAAAATTTTTTTCTCAACGAAAAAATTTATTTGGGTATAAATATAGTTATTTTAACAATTAATTGTTTTACATAGAAACATTGTCAAAAAAGTTATTTCCTGCCCAAAAAGATTTTTTCGTTTGGGAAACAAATTTTTTTGAAAATTTTTTTCTGTTAAAAAAATTAATTAATAAATTATTGAATTAATTGATTACTTAACTTTTTTTAGGGAGAAAAAAAAATTGTCAAACAAATTATTTCCCCAACGCAAAAATTTTTTGTGTTCTGAAAATATTTTTTTGAAAATTTTTTTCTGTAAAAAAAATTTAATTAACTTATTTATACAATAATTAGTAAATTAATTTTTTTTACAGAAAAAAATTGTCAAAAAAAATTATTTCGCCAACGAAAAAAATCTTTTTGGTCTGGAAATAATTTTTTTGACAATGTTTCTATGTAAAAAAATTAATTAATCAATTAACTATAATAATCTTGGTATTCATTCATTCATTCATTCATTCATTCCGTCCGGACCCCTGCTGGGTTTTCGGTGACAGAGAAAGGAACAAGTTATGGAGAGAGAAAGATATATCTTTATTTTGCAAATGAGGGTTCGCTTGACCTGCAATCTTTTAAAGAGGATTAATTAATAACTCTGAGGACCCAGGTAATAATAATAATGAATATTTGTTTCAATAATAATATTCTGCTTCATACTTTATAAATATACATATATGTTTGGCATTAAATAACGTTAACAAATGTTGCAAAACACTTATATTTTAATAATATTTTACATTTTTATAATACGATGTCAAGTTTCATATAAAAAATTGTTATTATTTTTTTTACGTTTACAGTACTGCTGATCATACGTCATAATTTGGTCATAACATAAAAACAATTTGGAGGAAAATTTGAATAGTCGTTCTCTGATCAAGTGTTATTTTTCAAATGTTGCCGAACAATAATTGTAATAATTATAAATTTTGAATTTTTTAATGTTTTTTAGCATAAAAAAATCACATTTTTAGTCGCTGTGTAAGTATAAATGCGCATGCGTATAGATAGTGTGTTGTCATAAACATGGTTTACATTTAAATTTTGGTCGAGTTTCTTTAAGTAGTTTTTCAGAAAATTAAAGTGACCTACTGTTTAAACTGTCCCACTGTTTATCACTCTCCCCTACCTGTATTAGAGCCCCAGAAAATTTTAATAAAAAAATTTAAAAATTATTACCTGGCCCCTCAGAATTAATCTTCATTAACAAAGGCTCTATTGTCCAAGGATTGGTATTGTTTGTGGTAATTGTTCTGAGAGTCTAATACTGGTATATACATATTTTTTTTATTTTTAAAACAGAAAGAAAGAAGAGTAAGATTTTTAGGCGAAGATATTCTTATGTTATTTTGAATCCTCTAGATAGAGAAATGCAATATTAAATGAAAATTATATGTTATATTCCTTGATGTGAGAAAGAAAGATATACATTACCTCTTCAGTTTTTGACTTTTATCTTTATATTTCCTTGTGATAATACACGGAAAAAATTTCGAGACGTCGGACGTGCCGATGTCAATGTAAACCTACTGTACATTTCATTATGTACTCAGAGTTAATCTTCCTTAACAAAGGTTCTATTGGCCAAGGGTTGGTACATCTTTATTTTTCTATATAATAAATGTGAAAAAAGAAATTATTACCTGGGTCCTCAGAGTTAATCCCCATTAACAAAGGTTCTATTGTCCAATGGTTGGTTTTTTTGTGGTATTTGTTCCTGGGTTTTAATACAGGTATAAATACGTACATATATATGTTATTTGTAATGAACTACTGACTACTCATATAAGAGTGTCCTTTTTGCACTTATTGGCTGATCAGTAGTTACTGATTCATAGTTACACATAGTTCTCTCATTCTTTTGGATATTTGGTAGTTTTATTGGATTAAAGTAAAAATTGGTTATATTGGATTAAAGGAAAAATTGGTTATATTTAGTAAAAGGTAAAATTAATTGTATTGAATTAAAGGAAAAATTGCTTATTTTTAATAAAAGGTAAAATCGGTTGTATTGAATTAAAGACAAAATTGGTTATATTTAATAAAAGGATAAATTGGTTATATTAGAGAGAGTGAGCAAAAGGGTTAAAGATATTTAGATTTTCATCAATCAAAAATAAAATTAAACGAAGTATACTATGGCCAACATAAAAGAGTATGTTATTTTAAGTGATAAAGATTTAAAAATTATTGAAAATAGAAATAAATTATTATTAAATTACATGCATATGCACAAATTTGAAGAATTATTAAGAAAAGATTCCAATTCATTTTTCAATGTGCAAAGTACTTTGTATGTACAAATGCTTGATTTTATTGTCCCAATTAGAGAAGGTGATAAACATATTCAAATACTTTTTAGCGGTAATAACAATTATGGTCACTGAATTTATGTTTATTACGATAGAGTAAGGCTTTATATTTTTGATAGCCTTAATGAGGGGTGTTTAAATGTGCATCAAATAAAATGTTTAATTAGATTGTTCCCTTTTAAACCAACAGTAGTTTTTGAAGCTGTTAATCAACAACTTTTTGGTAGTGTTTAGTGTGGAGTATATGCAATAGCATTTGCAACATCTGTATTATTTAACGTAATGCCAAACCGTGTAAATTATGAAACTGATAATAACAAAATGAGAAACCATTTTAAGTCAATGTTTGAAAATAATCGCTTAAATCATCTTCTGGCAGTAAGAACGTCTCACAATAGGAATTCGATAATAGAGAATAATTAGAACCGTCTTTTCATAAATTGAACTTAGGAACATAAAAATTATATTTTAAACTCTTGTTCTGTTTTTAATACTTTGCACAGTAATAATATTAACAGAGTTCTATTAACACAACATTAAAAAATTAAACATTCTCTAAATGACACTAGTGAAAAGAAAATAATTCGTACAACTGATAATAATGTGAACAAAATTTCACCACATGAATATTTAAAAATGAAGAATTTTCTGAGTAAAGAAAATGATAAAAAGATAATTCGAGCAATTAAAGAGAAGGGAAGAAAAAGGAAGGCAAGGCGCGAAGTTACATATGAGCAGAAAATAATAAGACAGGAAAATGAGAGATTGAGAAAACGTAATCGTAATAAAACAGAAATAAAAAAGAAAGAGCGCAAAAAAAAATTTGACATGCAAAAAAAAAGAAATTATCTATAAAAACTGAAGATGAAAAGAAAATACGCAAGGATAAAAATTTGGCATGTAGGAAAAGCAAAATATCAAGGGAAACTCAAGATGAAAAGAAAGTGCGTCAAGAAAATAATTTGTCATGTAAGAAGAAAAAATTTTCTACGGAAACGGAAGATGAAAAGAAAGTGCGTCAAGAAAAGAATTTGGCATGTAAAAACAATAATTTGAATAAAAAAACTGCAGGAGTTGCAATAATGTCTTTTAAAGATTTCAATGAAAGTAAAGTTCCACAGAATTATTTAGGTTTAATAAATGTAGAATGTAAGTTTTGTAATGCGTTACATTTTTTGCGTGAAAGACCGTCACATAGATCATATAGATACATCACCGAGGAATGTCCCCGTGAAGAGGACATTATGATATCGCCTGAATGTCACAAAAATATTGCCGCTTGATATCAGCTTGACATTCGAGCAATATTCCTTGCTACTTGGGTGGTAGATCCAATATAAATAAATTTTCTTTACATTTCTAATATTAAATTTTTTTGAAAAAAAAATGAATAAAAAATATGGTTAATGCACACTAGCAACGTAGTCGGCCGCTTGCGGACGACAAAGTTGCTAGTTAATTCATTAATTCATTTTAAAAAAAAAATTTCAATAAAATTATTTCCTCATCACAATAGGTATTTTAGGTCTGGAAATAGTTTTATCACAATTTTTATTTAAAAAAAATTTAATTAACCAAATTATACAATAATTTGTCAATTAATTTTTTTTATTGAAAAAAATTGTAAAAAAAAATTATTTCCAGGCCAAAAAAAATTTTTCGTTGTAGAAATAATTTTTTTGACAATTTTTTTCTGTAAAAAAAATTAATTGATTAATTATTGTATAATTTATTTCATTAATTTTTTTTAAAAAGAAAAATTGTTAAAATAACTATTTCTAGACCCAAATAAATTTTTTCGTGGAGGAAAAATTTTTTTTTTGTAAAAAAAATTAATTAATTAATTAATTGATTAATTAATTGTTTTACATAGAAACATCAAAAAAGTTATTTCCTGCCCAAAAAGATTTTTTTCGGTTGGGAAACAAATTTTTTTGAAAATTTTTTTCTGTAAAAAAATTAATTAATAAATTATTGAATTAATTGATTACTTAACTTTTTTTAGGGAGAAAAAAAAATTGTCAAAAAAATTATTTTCCCAACGCAAAAATTTTTTGTTTTCTGAAAATATTTTTTTGAAAATTTTTTTCTGTAAAAAAAAATTAATTAACTTATTTATACAATAATTAGTAAATTAATTTTTTTTACAGAAAAAAATTGTCAAAAAAAATTATTTCACCAACGAAAAAAATCTTTTTGGTCTGGAAATAATTTTTTTGACAATGTTTCTAAGTAAAAAAATTAATTAATCAAGTAATTCATTAATTCATTTTAAAAAAAAATTATTTCCTCATCACAATAGGTATTTTAGGTCTGGAAATAGTTTTTTCACAATTTTTATTTAAAAAAAATTTAATTAACCAAATTATACAATAACTTGTCAATTAATTTTTTTTATTGAAAAAAATTGTAAAAAAAATTATTTCCAGGCCAAAAAAATTTTTTTCGTTGTAGAAATAATTTTTTTGACAATTTTTTTCTGTAAAAAAAATTAATTGATTAATTATTGTATAATGTATTTCATTAATTTTTTTAAAGAAGAAAAATTGTTAAAATAACTATTTCTAGACCCAAATAAATTTTTTCGTTGAGGAAAAAATTTTTTTCTGTAAAAAAAATTAATTAATGAATTAATTGATTAATTAATTGTTTTACATAGAAACATTGCCAAAAAAGTTATTTCCTGCCCAAAAAGATTTTTCTCGTTTGGGAAACAAATTTTTTTGAAAAATTTTTTCTGTAAAAAAAATTAATTAATAAATTAATTCGACTCTTACAGTCCAAATAGATGCGTGTAAGGAGAATCTATAGTGATTTCCCCACTTGGTGCCCAAGGTTGTGTCCCTTCCTTGAGATAAACTTATTTTATTTCTATCTATGAAAGTGATTTAAGGAATGTAGACATTGCGATTTAGAGAAAATCAGTATTATTGAACAAAAACAATTATTTTTGAAATTAATTGATATAATGGTAAAGCAGATTCAATTTACAAAATTAATCTTCTCCTGTGATTTGATTTATGTTATTCTTTACTGTATAAACTTATACTGAACTTTAACCATTATAGCGCCTACCTAGATTTAGTTAATATTTTATATTTTGTATTGTTACTTACGTAACTATTAGAATTTAGGAGTACTTTTGTACGAAAGGGCATGTCCCGTTAATAAATAAATGAAATGAAATGAAATTATTGAATATTAATTAATTCATTAATTAATTTTTTTTTTTTTTTATTTTCAAAAAAATTATTTCCTCATCACAATATTTTTTTTTGGTCTGGAAATAGTTATTTTCAAAAGTTTTATCTAAATAAAATTTAATTAACTAAATCATACATTAATTTGGAAATCGAAAAAAAGAAAATTTGTCGAAGTTAAAAAAAATTAAGTTGATAGTATGTTAAATTTCGAAAAATTGAAAATTTCTACTTACAGAAAATTTGAAAATATTGAACATAAAAGATATGGAAAATCAGGCCGTAATTAATAAATTTTTTTACATCAACTAAAGAAAAGCACTACAAAAGACTAAAAAAATGGAAACGTCAAGAAATCAAAGGTTATATTCACAAAAAAAAAGTGAATGAAAATATATGCATTTAACAGTCTTTTGTTTAAAATTTATAGAATTGGCACTTCTGATTCCGTAAATGTACAGCTTTTCTTTTAACATTTAATAATAGCGCGCGCTAATTTGAAACGTACAAACTTTTTGTTTATAAAAAGTAAAAATTTTGATACGACATCAAATTATTACAAATTGTAAAAAAAATTATTTCCAGGCCAAAAAAAATTTTTTCGTTCGAGAAATAATTTTTTTGACAATTTTATTCTGTAAAAAAATTAATTCACTAATTATTGAATTAATTGATTCATTAATTTTTTTACAGAGAAAAATTGTCAAAAAAATTATTTCCAGGCCAAAAAAAATTTTTTCGTTGTAGAAATAATTTTTTTGACAATTTTTTTCTGTAAAAAAAATTAATTGATTAATTAATGTATAATGTATTTCATTAATTTTTTTAAAAAAGAAAAATTGTTAAAATAACTATTTTTAGACCCAAATAAATTTTTTCGTTGAGAAAAAAATTTTTTTCTGTAAAAAAAATTAATTAATGAATGAATTAATTAATTAATTGTTTTACATAGAAACATTGTCAAAAAAGTTATTTCCTGCCCAAAAAGATTTTTTTCGTTGGGGAAATAATTTTTTTGACAATTTTTTTTCTGTAAAAAAATTAATTAATAAATTATTGAATTAATTGATTACTTAACTTTTTTTAGGGAGAAAAATTGTCAAAAAAATTATTTTCAGTCGAAAAAAAATTTTTTTGTTGGGCACGGTGAGCTTCGTTTAGGTTCAACCTAAACTGCATGACCCTTCTCAGGTTTTTTTTTATATCAGTTCGGTGTTGCCTCACGATCATTTTAAGACGAAAATTAAAATAATCGTTGGAGGGAAACTCAAATTATATTGATTTTTAAATTTTTTTCCTAGGTTATTGAAGATATTTTCATTAAAATACCGTTTGGTAAAATACTTATTGCTTCAAAAGCTACAATTTAACATAAAAATAGATTATATATAATAATTAAACCATTTTGATACATAGAATTAAGAAAATGTTTAAAAATAGTCGAAAAAACTGAAATTTTTCTAATTTTTTAAACTTTACTCCTTTATTTAACGTTATTTCAATAAAGTCATGTAGAAGTGAATTAAAGTACATAAAATTTCCTGTAAATTAAAAAAAAACTCTTCTATCTATTACCGTTACAAAAATATGGTCATTTGAATTTTAAATTTAATGGATAAATAGTTAAAATTTAACATTAGGTCTAGATTATTTGGTAAAATTGTTTTCGCAGAACTTCATCTCAATTCCATATTATAATACGTATAAGAAGGTTTAATCTTGAACAGTTTCAAATTGAAAAAACTGATTTATCTCACTTACATCGAAAGTTACATTGGTTTAAAGAATGTCTATTTCTATAAGAGAGATTTGAGTAGTTTTTAAAAATTCCTTTATTTTGAAAAATTACTTTTTTTTGAAAATATTTACTTTTTAAAAAAGTAAATATTTTAAATATGATTATGTTGCATTTTTCAAAATAAACGGATTTTTAAAAACTACTCAAATCTCTCTTATAGAAATAGACATTCTTTAAACCAATGTAACTTTCGATGTAAGTGAGATAAATCAGTTTTTTCAATTTGAAACTGTTCAAGATTAAACCTTCTTATACGTATTATATTATGGAATTGAGATGAAGTTCTGCGAAAACAATTTTACCAAATAATCTAGACCTAATGTTAAATTTTAACTATTTATCAATTAAATTTAAAATTCAAATGACCATATTTTTGTAACGGTAATAGATAGAAGAGTTTTTTTTAATGTACAGGAAATTTTATGTACTTTAATTTACTTCTACATGACTTTATTGAAATAACGTTAAATAAAGAAGTAAAGTTTAAAAAATTAGAAAAATTTCAGTTAAAAAAAAAAATTAAAAAATCAATATAATTTGAGTTTCCCTCCAACGATTATTTTAATTTTCGTCTTAAAATGATCGTGAGGCATCACCGAACTGATATAAAAAAAACCTGAGAAGGGTCATGCAGTTTAGGTTGAACCTAAACGAAGCTCACCGTGTGGGGTATTACTTTTTTTTGACAATTTTCTTATGTAAAAAAAAAAATTAACTAATTATTGTATAGTTTAGTTATTTAAATTTTTTTAAAGAAAAAAATTATCAAAAAAATTATTTCCTCAACGAAAAAATTTTTTTGGGTCTGAAAATAATGTTTTGACATTTATTTTCTTTAAAAAAATTTAATTAACTTATTTATTTAATAATTAGTAAATTAATTTTTTTTACAGAAAAAAATTGTTAAAAAAATTATTTCACAAACGAAAAAAATCTTTTTGGGCTGGAAATAATTTTTTTCACAATGTTTCTATGTAAAACAATTATTTAATCAATTAATTCATTAATTAATTTTTTTTTTAATTTTCAAAAAAATTATTTCCTCATCACAATATTTTTTTTTGGTCTGGAAATAGTTATTTTCACAAGTTTTATCTATATAAAATTTAATTAACTAAATTACACATTAATTTGGAAATCGAAAAAAAGAAAATTGTCGAAGTTAAAAAAAATTAAGTTGATAGTATGTTAAATTTCGAAAAATTGAAAATTTCTACTTACAGAAAATTTGAAAATATTGAATATAAAAGATATGGAAAATCAGGCCGTAATTAATAAATTTTTTTACACAAACTAAAGAAAAGCACTACAAAACACTCAAAAAATTGAAACGTCAAGAAATCAAGGGTTATATTCAGAAAATAAAAAGTAAATGAAAATATATGCATTTAACAGTCTTTTGTTTAAAATTTATAGAATTGGCACCTCTGACTCCGCAAATTACAGCTTTCCAGTTTACATTTAATAATAGCGCGCGCTAATTTAAAAAGTACAAACTTTTTGTTTATAAAAAATAAAAATTTTGATAAGACCTCAAATTATTACAAATTGTATAAAAAATCATTTCCTGTCCAAAAAAAATTTTTTCGTTGGACAAAAAAATTTTTTTCACAATTTTTTTCTGGCAAAAAATTAAATGACTAATTATTGAATTAATTAATTCATTAATTTTTTTACAGATAAAAATTGTAAAAAAAATTATTACCAGTCCAAAAAAAATGTTTCGTTGGGGAAATAATTTTTTTGAAAATTTTTTATTTTAAATAAATTAATTAACTAATTATTGTATAATTTAGTTATTTAAATTTTTGTAAAGAAAAAAATTGTGAAAAAATTATTACCTGTCCAATAAAAATGTTTCGTTGGGAAAATAATTTTTTTGACAATTTTTTTCTGTATAAAAAATTAATTGACAAATTACTGTATAATTTAGTTATTTAAATTTTTGTAAAGAAAAAAATTGTGAAAAAAATTATTTTTAGCCCGAAAAATTTTTTTGTTGGGGAAATAATTTTTTTTTACAATTTTTTTCTTTAAAAAAAATTTATGGACTAATTATTGATTAATTTAGTTAATTAAATTTTTCTAAAGAAAAAAATTGTGAAATAATTATTTCCAGTCCAAAAAAAATGTTTCGTTTGGGAAATAATTTTTTTGAAAATTTTTTTCTGTAAAAAAAATTAATTGACAAATTACTGTATAATTTAATTAATTAAATTTTTCTAAAGAAAAAAATTGTGAAATAATTATTTCCAGTCCAAAAAAAATGTTTCGTTGGGGAAATAATTTTTTTGAAAATTTTTTTCTTTAAAAAAAATTCATCGACTAATTATTGTATAATTTAGTTAATTAAATTTTTTTAAAGAGAAAAATGGTGAAAAAAATTATTTTTAGCCCGAAAAAATTTTTCTGTATCCCCTACCCGAAAGTACGGACTTCCCTGTCGGTAATCGTTCAGGGAAGAACGGCTTTTGTGGCCGGCCAGAAACAACGTGCGCTCTGATTGGCTACGAGACTTTAAAGGCTTGATGGCATAGCAACCACATAGCAACGCTTATTTCATGGCCTGTTTTGTGTCAAGTGCGGTAAATAACCACAAAAATAAGCAACCTAAGTTAAAAAAAAGTGACAAATCATGTATAAATAAGATGTACTTGTGTAAGTGTTATTGTACTTTCTCCTTCTTTTTAAATGTCTAAACTGAAAATCTTTCACTTTCATCCACTATTATAAAGTAAACAAAAATTTTCAAAGGTTAACTATATATACACAAAGACACAACACAGGTGATTAGATGCCTTATGGTTAATAAACTAAATTCCATATGCCAAATTATTATTCGTGCATTGGATTTTTGTGCGTTTTATTTATATTTTTCATATAATTTTGACGCCCGCCCCGACCAGCAAAACCTCGGCTTCGCCTCGGTTTTGCAAAAGTCGGGCGGGCTACCTGTCATCTGTAACTAAGCCTTCTGCTACAAGCTTCGCTACGTGGCCGGGAGGGCGCGCTGACGCGAGCCACAGCAGTAGACACATGGTTAATGCCATTTTATTAAAAAATAATAATTATTAAACGTACTTTCGAGTGGGGATAAAGAAAAATTGTATACGACACACGGCCAAAAAGTTTGATGCCCTGCTGAGCGTGATATAAGGCCTCGGCTTCGCCTCGGCCTTATATTTCACGCCCGCCAGGAAATCCAACTTTCTGGCCTAGTATCGTAATATACTATTATTGTTGGGGAAATAATTTTTTTGACAATTTTTTTCTTTAAAAAAAATTCATCGACTAATTATTGATTAATTTAATTAATTAAATTTTTCTAAAGAAAAAAATTGTGAAATAATTATTTCCAGTCCAAAAAAAATGTTTCGTTGAGGAAATAATTTTTTTGAAAATATTTTTCTTTAAAAAAAATTCGAGGATAGGACATTCTCCCAATTTTTTTTTGAACCTTTCGAATATAATTAATATATTGAACACAAAGGCAATATTATTAAATATAATATATTTTAATTAAATTCTCTTAAGCAGTGACTTGATTTTTATTATTTTTTAATATTATTTAAAAACAATAGTTTAAATTTATTATTTTGGACTTAGAAATTTTTTCAATTTTTCTCGATTTTCTCGTCAACCATTAGTGCGAATCGACAGTAGAGATGAAATCGTAATCCTGACATGGTGAAACACATTTAAACAATCTTTTTATAAGCAGATAATCATCGTGACCCCCAGCATCTTCGCACTAGGTGTCATTTTGACATCTACTTCAGGAAGTTTTTAACCAAACGAGTAAATTAGTACAAGTTGTGACTTTTTGAAGCTAGATTGGCATCCTGACCCCCAGCATCTTCACACTAGGTGTCATTTTGACATCTGCTTCAGGAAGTTTTTAACCAAACGGGTAAATTAGTACAAGTTGTGACTTTTTGAAGGTAGATTGTCATCCTGACCCCCAGCATCTTCGCACTAGGTGTCATTTTGACATCTGCTTCAGGAAGTTTTTAACCAAACGGGTAAATTAGTACAAGTTGTGACTTTTTGAAGGTAGATTGTCATCCTGAACCCCAGCATCTTCGCACTAGGTGTCATTTTGACATCTGCTTCAGGAAGTTTTTAACCAAACGGGTAAATTAGTACAAGTTGTGACTTTTTGAAGGTAGATTGTCATCCTGACCCCCAGCATCTTCGCACTAGGTGTCATTTTGACATCTGCTTCAGGAAGTTTTTAACCAAACGGGTAAATTAGTACAAGTTGTGACTTTTTGAAGGTAGATTGTCATCCTGACCCCCAGCATCTTCGCACTAGGTGTCATATTGACATCTGCTTCAGGAAGTTTTTAACCAAACGGGTAAATTAGTACAAGTTGTGACTTTTTGAAGCTAGATTGTCATCCTGACCCCCAGCATCTTCGCACTAGGTGTCATTTTGACATCTGCTTCAGGAAGTTTTTAACCAAACGGGTAAATTAGTACAAGTTGTGACTTTTTGAAGCTAGATTGTCATCCTGACCCCCAGCATCTTCGCACTAGGTGTCATTTTGACATCTGCTTCAGGAAGTTTTTAACCAAACGGGTAAATTAGTACAAGTTGTGACTTTTTGAAGGTAGATTGTCATCCTGACCCCCAGCATCTTCGCACTAGGTGTCATTTTGACATCTGCTTCAGGAAGTTTTTAACCAAACGTGTAAATTAGTACAAGTTGTGACTTTTTGAAGCTAGATTGTCATCCTGACCCCCAGCATCTTCGCACTAGGTGTCATTTTGACATCTGCTTCAGGAAGTTTTTAACCAAACGCGTAAATTAGTACAAGTTGTGACTTTTTGGAGCTAGATTGTCATTCTGACCCCCAGCATCTTCGCACTAGGTGTCATTTTGACATCTGCTTCAGGAAGTTTTTAACCAAACGGGTAAATTAGTACAAGTTGTGACTTTTTGAAGCTAGATTGTCATCCTGAACCCCAGCATCTTCGCACTAGGTGTCATTTTGACATCTGCTTCAGGAAGTTTTTAACCAAACGGGTAAATTAGTACAAGTTGTGACTTTTTGAAGGTAGATTGTCATCCTGACCCCCAGCATCTTCGCACTAGGTGTCATTTTGACATCTGCTTCAGGAAGTTTTTAACCAAACGGGTAAATTAGTACAAGTTGTGACTTTTTGAAGGTAGATTGTCATCCTGACCCCCAGCATCTTCGCACTAGGTGTCATTTTGACATCTGCTTCAGGAAGTTTTTAACCAAACGTGTAAATTAGTACAAGTTGTGACTTTTTGAAGCTAGATTGTCATCCTGACCCCCAGCATCTTCGCACTAGGTGTCATTTTGACATCTGCTTCAGGAAGTTTTTAACCAAACGCGTAAATTAGTACAAGTTGTGACTTTTTGAAGCTAGATTGTCATTCTGACCCCCAGCATCTTCGCACTAGGTGTCATTTTGACATCTGCTTCAGGAAGTTTTTAACCAAACGGGTAAATTAGTACAAGTTGTGACTTTTTGAAGCTAGATTGTCATCCTGACCCCCAGCATCTTCGCACTAGGTGTCATTCTGACATCTGCTACAGAAAGTTGTCAACTAAAAGTGAAAAGACTTTGCACTCTGATTTTTAAAACGCAGATTGACATTTTGACGTCTAGCATTTCAACATTATAGGTTTTATTTTGTCAACTTTTATAGAATTTTCGGAATAGATAATTCAAAATAGTTTGTAATAAAAGTACTTATCTCTTTGTTGATCGATGATATTGTTGTTGTAGCTTCTGTGTTATTGTAGATTTTTTTTTCCATCACAACATAAAGTTGACGTATGCAGAATTTATTTTCAAACTCTTCTTCCTGTGGACATTGGAGCAAATATCCTATAAACCGATATTGTTTTGACACTTAATTTTTGGGCCGTTCATTCAGTCGCTTCAGTTAATGGTAAGTACCTCCACTTGATTGGATTTTTTTCTATTAGCAAGCTGAAAATGTAATAGATTTATATTAATTTTTCTTTATAAGATACGTTGTGTAATTTTAATCACAAAAGAAATAAGAACGAAATTTTTTTATGAGAAACACAGTGTCTATAGCATCTAGAGATGTTAGTGTTTTTTATTACTTGTTTATCAAGAGGACGTTTAATTTCAGGCGATATTTGTAATTATTTTTTCGTAGGTAAGTAAATATTTATATGATAAAAATTATAATTGTAAAACGCTTGAAAAGTTTCATGACATTTTAAAAGGTAATTGTAGGAAAGAGTCTAGTAAATAATAAAACTGAACTGTTTTAAGGGTGATCGTGGTTCTATGAAATTTCTTGGTCAAGTGGTTCTTGGGGGTTGATAAAGGACTGTTGATAAAATGATACGCTAGGATACGGCGGGACGATTGTATTAAGCTTAAGACTTCTTATTTCTTATTCTAAAGATTTAATTTTGCGTAGATCATCTAATTTTATGTAAAACTGAGTACTGTGATTTAGTTGCGTTCAAAACCCCAGGTATAATGAGCAGCGCTCATGAAATTTAATCATCGAATTGAAATAGCAATTTAGGAGTAAGTTGACAATAAGTGTTTTCCATAGACCCTTAAAAATGATATGCAAAGATGGAGATGTTCAAAAAAGTATGTAAAGCCTTTATGAAATTAAATTCCAATTATGATGTAATTAAACAAAATGTTATTCATAATTATAATCAGGATAGCGAAAAAGTGTTAAATGGACAAAAAATGAGCAACTCTTTAAAAAGAAAGGCTGTTGATGATCATTCTGATCGTCCATCAAAAATTATCCATAAAAATTAAAGAAACAAACTGACAAGAAAATTTATCTTTCTCTCCTGTTGTGATTGATAACTTAATAACGTGTAATATTGGCGGTAACATTCGGCCCTCTGTATGCAACTGCCACCTGACGGCATTTGGGCAAAACAATAATTACAAATGTAATTATTTCAGTTTATACAATATTATTTTTCTAATTTTTTTATTTTGCTATTGAACGAACCAACCAACGGGACAAACCGAATGGCCCAACAAGTCGTTCTCGCAACAATGACGGAACGGTCGGTGCTATTGGATTGACTTATGGCAAGTGTGGGAAATTTAATGTTTTGTTGAGTCGCTGTACACTAATTTGTGAATAAAACAGTGGAAATATATAAATAATTTTTTTCTTAAATACCTAGGTAAGTGAATCTTCAGTTTAGACAGCTGTAATTGTTTTTCTTGTCATTCTGATTGTTCCAACTGCTTAATGGTACGATTTCATTGGATTGATTTTTTCTCCTTCAGTTTTTGAGATTTGAGTCGGAGTTTCCACACCTTAATTATAAAATTTGTCTAATAACTTTTTTTTATAAAGTAAAAATTACGAAAAAAGTATTACATTTGCAAAATAGATATAAATTATAATGTATAACTTACCATAAAGAATTTTCCACTTTTTTAAATGAAAAATCAACAACAGTAAATGCTTCATAATATCTTGGTTTTTTCTTGCAAACGACACACTGCGTTATTCTCGATCCTTGAACTGTCATGATGCTGGATGGATGTTTGATGACTGTCATCGCTTTCTGTGGCTTCCTTCTCCACGCAATATGTAAGATGCTCACTCAGCACTCTGCTAATCCATTTGTTGTTCTGAAATATTTGCATTTAATATTCATAACTTGTCTACAATTAACCTGAAAAAGTCTGATATTTCCAGGTTTTTTAGATGGTATAAATTTTGTTTTTAGATTTAAAAAAAATTCATTTCTTGAAAAATTAAAAATATGTTTAAATATATATTATTTTGACAAATTTTTGAAATTTTTATTAGAATACATTTCGTAATTCATATTTTATTTATATTGAAATTTTAATTTTACCTGTAAAATTTTACATTAAATTGACGATTTTTTTATATTGTCTTGAAAAATGTTCTCTCATCTTTATATGTCGGTACAGCTACTTCGTCAAAATTGAAGGCAGGAAATGAAGTGGAATGACGAAATCACTTCCGAATAAAGGTCCAAGTTTCATAGACTCTCAGAGGTGTTCATATCAATGCTATTTGAAACAAATAAATTAGATAAAGTTAAAAATAATTCAAATACTATTATTTATATCTAAAATTAATTGTGTTGGTCCGGCCGAGTATACTTTGTAAATTTAGTTTTCAAAATTCATGTAACATGAATTTCGAAAATATTTTTAAAGTTGATAGTTTCAAACCTCAGTTTTCTTAGTCATTAAATTCATAAAATCGTGTTTGAGCATTTTAATGAAATGGAGACTTATTTAAATTAAATATGAATTGTACCTGAAAAGAATTAAGACTGTACTGACAATATCCCCATTTAGATTCTCGAAAAATTCTCTCACTTCAGTTATTGTCTGTTGATTGAATGCTGCCATATTTTATGTCCCGTTTGCGTATTGTACTGTGTCACAGATGGAGGTAGGAAATAAAGGGGATTGATTTGTGGACTGTGGAAAAGGAACTTGTAAGATAAATTTGATAATAATTTAATGTTGATCAATTAACTATAACCGACAAAATAAGTAGAGTACTAGTATTTGTGTCTAAAATTATTTGTCCAATTCATTGAATATTCATTTTACCTGAAAAGAATTACAGATTGTCCTGTAGCTTGTTGTCTGTAGATTAAATGCAATATTCTTTGCAATATTCATATTAAATGTTCCAGAAGTAATAATTTTTAATATTCTTGGCCTATTCTTCTTTTTTGTTTGTTGTAAAATTCTCGAGACATATTTCTTAGGACTTTCTACGAATTTTTCAGTGTAATATTCCTGGAAGATTTCATGAATATTTTTTAATTATTATAGTAAATATTTACATCTAATTTGATAGGATCCGAGAATAGAAGACAGTTGTGTTGAGCAGACCTAGTCACTTGCAATTGATTTAAAATAAATTTCATTTTTACCTAAAGAAAATTCAAAATGTGTTGTTGGTTTCCAGTTCCATTCATGGTTTTGAGTGTCCTTATTTTCTTTCAGAAACAAATTTTTTTTGTTTGATTTTCACCACTAACTTTCTTATAGTGGTATTCCTTTCCTCACAAACTGATTAATGATTTTTGCTTCATCATTTCTTTTCAATCACATATTAGTATGACTAATAATTAAAGTTTTTAGATTTGCTACATATTCATGTAGCAACTTGCCAAAATTTTGATATTTATACAAGGCATACAAGAATGCAAATATACTTTTAAAACTAATTACTAGTCTACTGTGAATGTTGACGTCCATTGTTGAATGGTGATGTCACAGGAGCTGGCAGGATAGAAGAAGGAAAAATTGTGATGCTGAAAAAATATATTTGTTAGATTAAAGTTGATAAGAAAATATTTCTCCATCATAATAACATAATTTTGTTTTATGTGAGAAATGAATAAATTTTAGATATAAAATACTATACCTGTTGAATTGTAACATGTAGACCTTGAAGAATGATTTCTTTCCACAGGATCAGGATTGAAGTGCACAAGATAGGGTAGAAAAGTGGATCTAGTACAAATGAATTGTAAAAATGTTTAGATCAAAAATTAAAATTTCTATATAAATTGACAAATTATTCACATTCAAATTCTATTTTACCCAAAAAGAAATTCCAAGTAAATTGTTGGTTCTTAATTTGTGGATTGAAATCTGCAGTATATTATATGAGTTGATTATTTTTAGACGTTTCTTTTTTTTCAAATTCCTTTCTTCATAATTTGATGAACATCTTTCTTTATTAATTTCTCTTCGATCACAGATTAGTACCACTAATAATTAAAGTTTCTATATATGCAATGTATTCATGTAGCAACTTGCAACTTGCCAAAAATTTGGTATTTGTACAAGGCATACAAGAATGCAAATATACTATTAAAACTAATTACTAGTTTACTGTGAATGTTGTCGTCCATTGTTGAATGGTGATATCACATGAGCTGGCAGGATATAAAAAGGAAAAATTCTGATGCTAAAAAAATATATTTGTTAGATTAAAGTTGATAAGAAAATATTTCTCCATCATAATAACATAATTTTGTTTCATGTGAGAATTTAATTAATTTTAGTTATAAAATACTGCACCTGTTGAATTGAAATATGTAGACCTTAAAGAATTATTTCTTTCCACATGATCAGAATTGGAGTGCACATGATAGGATAGAAAAGTGGATCTAGTACGAATGAATTGTAAAAATTTTTAGATATAAAAGTACAATTTCTATAAATTGACGAAATTTTGACATTGAAATTCTATCTTACCTAAAAAGAAATTCAAAGTAAATTGTTGGTTCTTAATTTGTGGACTGAAGGTTGCAGTAGATTATGCCCGTTGATTATTTTGAGACGTTTCCTCTTTTTGAAATTATTTTCTTCATAATTTGATGAACCTCTTTCTCTATTAATTTTTCTTCAATCACAGATTAGTAAAACTAATAATTAAAGTTTCTTGATATGCAATATATTCATGTAGCAACTTGTAACTGGCCAAAAAATTAGCCATTGTACAAGTCATACATGAATGCAAATCTATTCTTGAAACCAATTATTAGTTTCATTTGAGATTCTTGTTTAGGTACAACTATTATGTGTCACACATCAAAGCAGGAAATGATGCTAATTAATTTGTAGACTGTAAAATTATTTAATTATATGGAAACTTTTAGAATACCTTCAAGTTGAGAAACATCGCAAATTTAAAGTGAAATTAATAAAAATAAAGTGTCAAATTTGTAAAATATACGTACATTTACATTGGAGAAATTTTTCCTTTCTGATATTTAAAACCGTGATTCAAGGATTGCGTTCATCCTTCAAAAAAGTCTTGTTTCTATGTTTTTGGTGAAGGTTCGAAAAACTGCGTTTTGAATGGATCCAATTTCTTCTTTGCATAATGTGAACACGTTGACTCTACATCTTCCTCATCCATTTGTTGTCCTAAAGTATTTATAGATTTTAAGAAACAGATATAATACGTTTCTTTTTTTTATATAAAAAATTTGACAAGTGTGAGTTACATGCACATAAGAAACGAGAATTCCGTGCACCACATGTAAATTAGTTAAATGCACCAAAATTTTAGCCTTTTAGTTAAAAAATTTCGATTTTTCTCTCTCATCCAGAAATTTTATTTATTTTACTATACCAATGAAATTGAATCTCATACCTGTTAAAGACTAATTAGCTGTCATTGACTTTTTCTTTTCATAAGACATCAGCCTAGAGTTGCTTTCAATTGTCCTCGGAACTTTCTTGTCCACTAAGCTGGAACAAACCATCGACACGCACCCTTCGGGACGTTCCCGCAATGTTGTACAGTGAGATTTTTTAGAATTTACTGTTCAAAAATGTCTACAGAATACAATTTTTAACCGATTTGAGTGATCTTTGTTTTGAATTAAAGGGAAATAAATTTCTAAGAGATCTCTCGAGGCCGATTTTTGAATTTTCAATTGTTTCAAAGTTATCAAATTAGTACATTTTTTTAAAAAAGATTGATTATTTTTTTTATTCTATTACTGCACCTAATCAAAATCAGTTTAAATTAATCTAATATTACCTCCAGATAAGTAATACAACAGAAGAATTTATTTCAATTGTTATAAACAATATTAGTCAACAAATAGTTAACTCTTGTTCCTGTCGATCAAAAATATTAACAATTGAAAATTCAAAAATTATTCTCGAGGGGTCTCTTCGGAATTTATTCTTTTTTAATTTAAAATAAAGAACACTCAAATCGGTTAAAAATTGCAGGATGTAAACATTTTTGAACAGTAAATTGAAAAAAATTTCCTCTGTGTGCTGGCGTAACGGTCATAAGCGTTGTGAGAAAGTGAGCCGGAAGAATTTGTGCACTGGAAGAATAAACATGTAATAAAATTTTGACAAAACATACATTACACTTGGTAATGTACTATTTTCAAATGATTAAAGTAAATCTTGAGTTATTTTATTATCACGATGAGTTTAAATTATGTACCTGTTGAAAAATAATTTATGGCCATTTATTTTTTATTTTTAAAGCCCATTGCTATCGATTTTTCTCCAATATGAAAGGATTTAAGAATGGAAGACAATCACATATTTTCAATTACAAATTGGTGTTATTAATAATTAAAGTTTCTAGACTCGCTTAGTATTTATGTAGCAACTTGCAACTGGCCAAAAACTTGGCCTTTGTCCAAGGCATACAAAAATCCAAGTCTATTAATGAAACTAATTACTAATTTTCTGTGAATGTTGTTCATTGTTGGATACTTATGTCGCAGAAGCCGGCAGGATGTAAAATGGAATAATTCCGATGGAAGCTGAAAAAATACAATTGTAAACAAATTTTGACAAAATACATAATAATATATTACAGTTGATTTAAACATATTTTTTATCATAATAATAAAAATTTATGAGAAGCTAAACTTTAGTCATTTTACTGGTAATATTGTGTCAATTGTGGACCTATTGCGCTGAAAAAAACTATTTTTCGACAATAGGTTTTTGTGACTACGAGAATTTAATTATAGTTTTACTGTAATAAAAAATAATCAAAATTTTATTAATTTAATCTTTCAGAATGAAGAAATATTGAGAAAAGTTTTTTATTAGATAGGGCGATGACTTTTACATATAAATCATATTTTTATAGCGATAAAAAAACATTTTTTATGGAAAAATTATTGCCAACCCTAATAGGAACGATTGGTTTTACCAGCGTTGCGGAAACGTGGACACTTTGAACGTACTGTTGGTTTGTTCCTGGATAACGGATAAGACTGTTCTCCATTATTGTATAGGGATCCTACTCTGCGTCCCATTTATTTTTTATTTTTCTTATGGATCTTTTATTTACAATTTTATTTTTTATTGTAAAAATTGTGATTGAAATTTTTACATTCTCATCATAACGAGAAAGTATTCAATTTTCCTGTAAATCTCGACATTTTGTGGTTCCTGATTATAAAAAAGTAAATCTTATAAAAGTGTCTGTCTATATGTAGACGAAAAGTTTGGTTGACGATAACTAGAATAAATTTTAGGGAATTGAATTGAAAATTACATAGTATCAATTTAAACTCTAAACAATTTGGACACATTCTAGTTTTTTTCAAAAATAAGTAAAAAATTCATTACGAGAATATAGACCATGATAGTTTTTGTCTTATTGAATTCGGGGACGATCTTGTCCATTAAGCTGGAATGAACCAAAGAGACGCAACAGTCGGTGGAATTAATAAATTTTAGTAAATTCTTTTCAAAATTTCTTTGTTTAATGCCTATATATGACTTTAAACTAGTTATCACTTGGCCGAATATACATGCAATTTCCATTTCAATGACAAATTTACTCGAATTGAAGTGTATACCAATTTTCAAGTCGATACATTCAAATTTGTTTAAGTTATCAGGAGACCTCAAAATGTCGAGATTCAGAAAAATTAAACGCATTGCTCAAATTGACACATTGAAAAAAATTCCAGTTCATCATTACAAATTATTATAAAGCTAAATTGCGAGCCTGAATTATTTATTTTAAATAAGCAAATATGCCAAAAATATTTATTTCATTGTGATGATGAAATGTTAATGTATTAAAATTAACGATTCATTAATAATAAATCTAATAATTAATTTAAATTTTATTGTGGCATATCTTAACAAACTATTTACAATTCTACGAAACATACTTGTATCTTTTTAAACTGCTTCGTAAATTTGCGACGTTTGACGTTGTCCATTTTTTGAATTATGTTAATTATTCATGGTGATTTTATCTTTCAAGTTTTAAACGATTAATAAAATTATTAGCCTTTAACGAAAAGTTCTGTCAGGCACATAAACAAATTGAAGTTGTCATTTGTGGCGAGCGGCAGTATAGACAAAACACATAAAGGTCTAAGCATAATGGAAACGTAACCTGACCAATAAGGGTGAAATCACATGGATGCGTAAAGCGTTGCTTCATAATGAGATTTAAATCACTATCAAATATCGTCTGCCATTCAGCAGTGTACAATTTTTATCGAACCCGTCATTAAGAATTTGCTCTCATGTTTTTTGATTTCTTAAAAAGTGTAATCTACAAATTTAAAAATGGCTATATGCTATATGTACGCACCTTAATGGACAGTACGAAGCCAACGTAAACTATCTGAACGTTACACAAGAAACTAAGAGTGAAGTGAGAAAGAAGAGGATAAAAGTATATTTTTACTTTTTTCTTTCTCATTATGAAGCAACGCTTTACTTATCAATGTGATTTCACCCTAAATCAATTAAATCAACCCAGACATGGGTAAATAGCTTTTCTATAGGTTTTCTACGTATAATACTATGTGTAAAATACATCATGTAAAATACTTATTATACGTAGAAAACCCATCACTCCCTCTTATTTTAGAAACATTCACGTATAATTCGTGCGTATTATTCTGTATTAGGTTTGTTCCACAATGGGTTTGACGCAAGGCAAACGCAGCGACGCACCCCAATGCTAATCAAATGGGGTGCGTCGCGTCCACGCTGCGTTTGCCTTGCGTCGAGTCCATTGTGGAACCAGCATTAGGCTACTTCCAGAAAGTCCTTTCTCCAATAGGATCCTAAACTCTTGCGTTGCGTATGCATTGCGTCGGTTGCTATTGGCAACCAATGCTAAAATCAACGCGTCAGTCACGCAACGCAAAAGTTTAGGTTCCTATTGAAGAAAGGTCTGAATGAAGTAAAACGCAGACGCGACGCATCGCAATGCTAATCAAATGGGGATGCGTTGCGTCGACCAATCCCCATTTAATGCTGATTCCACATATACGAAACGCGCGCGTTTAACGATGACGCGTGTCGCTAGACACAGAGTGGGATACGCATTTGTTGACGCGTAACGCTAGCGATAGAATGATATACATATAGTTTAATACGTATACCACTCTCTCGCTAGCGACTCGCGACAGCGTAAAACGCGCGCGTTTCGTATATGTGGGATCAGCATAAAGTCGGCTCTACAATCCATGGTACGCGACGCGAACGTGAACGCGACGTGCTGACGTCACCCATTTGATTAACATTGTGACGTCAGCACGTCGCGTTCGCGTCGCGTACCATGGATTGTAAAGCCGACTTAATGCTGACTCTACATTGGCTGCGCGAACGTGTACGTGAACGTGTGATGTCACCCATTTAAGTCCTTTCTCCAATAGGATCCTAAACTCTTGCGTTGCGTATGCATTGCGTCGGTTGCTATTGGCAACCAATGCTAAAATCAACGCGTCAGTCAGGCAACGCAAAAGTTTAGGTTCCTATTGAAGAAAGGTCTTTAAATAACATTGTGACGTCAGTACGTTCACGTATATGTTTGCGCAGCCAATGTAGAGTCAGCATAAAACCTTGTATAATAAGTACCCATCTCTGAGTCGGGCTGATTAGCTATATCTCCAGAGGGACAACAAACCGTGATTTCAAGCTAACCTCAAAAAATTATGTTTGATAGATATTTCACCAACAATGTTGTTATTGTTGTTCATTATTATAAAAACAGTGGATAAAAATATTAATAATAAATAGAAAAGCCATATCGAATCACATTTTAGTGTGTAGCAAATATATTTTAGTGCTGGTTTTTTATGAGTAAATAAAGAAAGTTATTTTTATTTAGTGAGTTGAAAAAATTAATTTCTTTATAATCTTAAAATATTTACCTCCTTTGTGGCGTTCTCTGAAGAAAGTGATTGTGTTAGTTTTTTCTTTCTTAAAAGTTCCTTAAGTTTCAGTAAGTAAAATTAAAATTAGTGTTTATTAAATATTTTGGATGTAATATGAGAACTTATACATCAATGGTTTATATTGAAAGATGATCCTCTGAGTTTTTTCACTCCAAAAATCACAGACATAAACTAAACTGTTTTACTTTTTAATTCTCTTTCGTTAGAGAGCGATACATTTGTATTGACATAAATCTTTATACATTTATTTTTAAGTTGTCGATAGATTCCTTTTCTATATATATGCGCATTGTTTAATAAATTTATTATTTCCAATTTTTATTTGAAATAGAAACCAAAAAAAATTATTATATATATTTAAATAATTAATTTGATATCTCATTTTATTTTCCGCAAAATATGTAAAAAAGTTTTTTGTATTTAATTTTTTATTTTTAAATAATTTGTATATAATTTAGATTTTTGAATCCGCATAACTGGTCATGGTAATATATATATATATATATATATATAAATAAGTGCGTAAGTGGCAACATAAATGAGATACAGATTTTAGTGTGAGTAAAAAATTTTAGTCTCACTATAAACACAAATTGTGATCATATTTTCCTTAAAAGACGTCGATTCAGTTTGAAGATGAAGTTCCTGATGTCACTGATCTTGAGGATGAAGACGATGATGAAGAAGAATCTCTACCTTGAAATACAAATAATATAGTTTTTATCATAGTTTTATATATTTTTAAATTTCAATTATAATAAATGTGGACGTCCGCATGAATAGGGCCCACTTTGACGGTCCGTTGCAAAAATTGTGAATTTCTGTCATTTCCGACAGTTTATTTCAACATAAAAATACACTTTGGACGGAAATACATTTTAACACATACAGGTATAGTAAATTTAGCAGAACAGATAGAAAATATACGATTTTTTTAAATATAAAAAAAAATTCTTGGCACAAAAGTCACGGTACGTTGCTTTTCAATAAGACTCAGGTTATACACCAGTAAATTAGGTACTGATAAATATATTTATTCATGAATTAAATAGCTGATTCACTTCTCTTTTATCAAAGAAATAAATTTATGCCAGGTTGATGGCGCCAGTTTCTAAGTTGTTTAGCATTGACTCATTTTGAGTTGCAACAAAAATGAGATTATGTTTTTTCTGTGTTGACATGGGAACCTTGTAGGAACCTATATAGGATTTCTCAGTAGGGTACTTACTTGGCCTTTCTACACCTGCTCTTTTATCTACTGTCCCTCTTCCTCGTCCTCGGCCTCTGCCTCTGCCTCTTCTACCTCTTGTACTCTTTTCTTCTTCCCTCTTTTCAACGCATTGTGCTTTGACTTTATTTTTACTGCCTGGCGGCCTACCCCGACCTCTTTTCTTTGAAATTTGTGCAGTTGGTGCAGCTGGCATTGCAACTGCAGTTGTTGCAGCTGGCACTACAAGTGCAGTTGTTGCTTCTGGCACTACAGGTGCAGTTGTTGCAGCTGGCACTTCAACTGCAGTTGTTGCAGCTGGCAGTACAACTGCAGTTGGTGCAACTGGCAATACAACTACAGTTGGTGCCGCTGGCATTTCATGATCAAAGATTTGAATCTCCTGTTGTGTCATTTCTTCTAAATTGAAAATAAATTTTTTGAATTAATTAACTGCTATGTAACTATAACCGTCATATTTATTAAAATTTTTAATTCAAAATGAAAACTTTTAAATAAAATTTACCTTAAATTTGATATTCTGCGGTTTTTGGGGTCGCTAATTATAAATTTGAAGTTAGATTTTCAAAATTTATCTTCAGATTTTTTATCAGTGACTCCGAAAACCGCCAAGTATTAAGTTTTAGGTAAATTGGATCAACTTTTTAAAAAGACTACTTTAAGAGCACCGTTGGAAAGTATAAAGAATAATTAATTTTTTACCATCCAACAGATCATCTTTCAGCGTATATCCGTGAACGGCTGACAGTTTTCGGATATCGATGTCATGCATTTGTCTATTTAAATCTACAATAAAATATTTTAAGTTACTAAAATTAAAAAAAGGAAGAAATAAAGGTTACTGTTAGCAGGTTAATGTTAAGGTTTAACCGTCATCGTTCCAATATCTATTTTTTCGCATTCGTTTAAATTAATTATATTGTGCCCCAATTGGGTCAAATACATTTTCCTTAAAATGTACATGTAAAAATATGTATGTGAAAGAGGGAGTTGGGAAAACAGGGTAGGCGGATCAAACCGGGTACACCCACTTTTCCATGATCGGTAATCCTATTTGTGTCACTCTTCATATGTGTCTTTTATATTACAACAGCATCATTTTAATGATAAAAGCGAATTATAAAAATTTATTTATAACATTTTATGCGACTTTTAAATTTTAGGGCAAAAGAAAATCAATTTTTAATCGAAAGTAAATCACTTATGAAACTTTTTGTACCAATGTATTCTTTTTGGCAAGTATAACATCTTTTTCAGCATTTATTTAGGAGTATGTTACATCCCGGTAACAATTTTCCCTAATTTTCCTTAAAATTATCGTTAAAATAAGACATTTTTCTATGATAATTTTACAATACTTAAACTATATGTCTTATTTTAATGTATTTACTTATGTATATATTGCTAGGATAGAATGTGAAAACGAAATCGATATCAAAAGAGATATGACATTCGTTTTCACCATAAAAGTTCAGAAAGTTGAAAAGCTAAAAATAGGATATATGTAAGCAAAATGTGAAGCAAGTTCGAGCTTGTTGTTTATGCGCGTGAAGAATGCGAAGGTTGTGAAGATCCAAGTGTAATATGATCTTCAAAAGCCCATTGTCAGCAAATAAAAGAGAGAATTCAGAAAGAAGAAAATTCAATGTCATACATGCGATGTAGATCATTACCATATAAGGAAAGTGATTCTATTTATAGATCACCCCTTCCCCAATAATATGACATTTCTCCCACTAATTAGCATAATCGAACTAGTATATAAACAAGAGCTTTTTCCATAAAGCTTGTCAAAAGTTCCGGTGCAATCTCTAACATCGTAGAGCGACCCTTCAGTTTACTTTCGCCCTAATTATTGTATTCTTTCCTGATAGCCAATAGGTGCAAGTTAATTTGACTTTTCACTTAGAACATAGTTCTTTCCTGATAGCCAATAGGTGCAAGAGAAGCAAATTAACACTTAGAATCAATAATTTAATAGAAATAACTGTCGTATTTATAACTATAAATACTAAAGAAATCTTGCATTATCTCTTTTTCTAAATTTGTCAATTTAGTATATGTTGCTTCTCTTACACCTGCTATAAAATTCATTCCTATCAAAGGTGCGAGTGACGAGAGATAACAATAAAGAATATTGCAATTCTTTAAATAGTTATAAAACAATTTAAGTCGTTAAAGTTACACAAGTGCAACCAAAACGAACTATTTCAAATCAAATCAAAACCAATTATAACGACTAAGCTATAATCATCGATTTATCCGACTTCATTGCTAAAAGTAAGTAAAAGAATTGTAAACTTGTATAATTACTGTATAATAATTACTATATAATTATTTAATCAATAAATGTTATAAAAGGGAATATTTGACTTGTTATTGTAACGCAAAACCCGTAGTTTTGACAAGTGACCACGATCCTACATAAAAATAAATATCAGGCTTTACCAACCTGATTAATCAGCCTTATTACATTCAAGTAAATAAAATTCATTTTATTTAAAAACCACGCCTAGTTCGGAACGTAACAGCTGATTTGGTGGCAGCGGTGGGATTTGTCACTTTTGTTGCAAAAACAATTTTATGAAAATTCTCAAATAATTCGGCATATTTATTTAGAACAAATTTCAAAATTTTTAAGGGTTCAAATTTATTCAAAATCAATTATATCACCCTTATAAACACATCATATTTCATTAAATGTTTATTCATATACTTCACTATAAACATTTGTAAACGGTCATTTTAAATTCTCTAGCAGTTTTGTTCTTACGCCGTCCGGCGAATTACAGAATTTGTTATATTTTCATTTTACGCCGTCCGGCGAATTTGAGAATTAGGGCGTTTAAAACCGACTGTTTAATAAATTCATAAAATCATTCAAAATATTATTGAGTAAGCTATTTTTACGCCGTCCGGCGAACTATAGCTTTGAAAATTGGAGATCTACGCCGTCCGGCGAGGTTTTCATATCAATAAATTTTGATAATATCATTGTTTGGAATTTTGAGGTCTTAGCAGGGTCAATTTTACGCCGTCCGGCGAATTTTGACTTTGTATTCGACGTTTTACGCCGTTCGGCGAATTCTGTCTAAGCCCTTGGTTTACACAAACAATTGAAAAGAAGTCTCAATTTTTTGATTTATTTGTAATATCAATTTTCTAAAATAACAATGTTATTTTCAGTCAGATTAGATTATGCCAGATAAACCTAAAGTTGATAGAAAACCCAGAAATAGAGGAGGAACAAACGCAAAAAGGCGATTTGATAAAACCGATAATCTTAATATAACAATTCTTCAAAATCAACAAGATTTTTCTACATTCTTCGATTTACTATTACATCAAACAGAACAATTAATATCCGTAAACAAGAATTAAAATAAAAAGGTTATAATAACATTCCTAATGTATTTTGTTTATTTTATTACATTCCTTGTATATGTAATGTTTTTCGCCATAGTTTGGTGGACAGTTTATTATTAAAAATTCGGTTAGTAATCACAAATGAATAATTACTTCTCAATTCTTGAATATAATCAACATAATTATCCTTACGTTGAATTAATCTCAGGTAATTTTAAATCACATAAAGGTAATTTTCTTATTGATCATACATTAACAATAAATTTGGTAAAAGAATCAGCAATATCATCGTTTGTATCTATAGATAAAAACGTCATAATAACAGCAAGACAAGGTGCAATTTGCACAAGTGGTAGTACATTAATAGAATTCAGCGATTTTTCTCTAAGATTTGAAACTATCGATTATCAAAGTGAAACAGAAATTATTGGAATTCTTGGTGCGCCATTTCTCGATCAAATTTATGAAACAAATTATTTCAATAGAATAGCAGTTTTTTATGAAAGAGCAATTTGGAGACGTGAAATCTCTATCCAAGGCCGAATCAGACGCCGTATTATCACTTTTATCCGAAACTTCTCTTTCCGAAGAATTCCAATACTAAATAGAATTCTTAATGAATAGATACAACAACGAAATTTCATTTAATTTAGTTATTTACCCAAATATCCACATATCTTCCCAAAATTTAAAAGAAAATAGAGGACTCTTCATAGTTAATCCTTGTTTAGATATTAACCTGATTAACGAAAATAAATTGGCTCCAGGTACAACAATTAATAGATCCGAATCTCTATTATTGACTCCAGGACCAATATTCACCTCAGGAACAGTATCAATAATAATTGCGCATAAACCTATCAAGTTTCACACCTACATTAATAATCAACAACCCGAATTGACAGGTGTTCTTGGATTATCTTTTCTTAACACAGATCCTAGTGAATTTCGGTTATAACTTTACATAAAATTGTATATAATATACAATATTAATCAATATAGTTTTCGACATTGATCATAACAAAAATTTCAAATTTCACAGGATCATTCTTTTTAATATAACTAATCGATAGGACAAAAACAAAAATTTTAGATTCCCAAAATTTGAGAGAAATTTAAGTTTACGTAAAGCCCCCTTGAGAAAAGATATCAGGCGAATATACTAACATAAGAGGTTGCAGTTGCAAACAGGCGCGAAAGTTTGATTTTATACTCTCGCACTACTGTCTAGCGCCAAGTGCGTTGGTCCGTAAGTAGTACAAGACGAGTTGTGTCAGACAGACAATAGTCCGATAACACTAAAACTCCCTAGTAGCAATACGGCTATACGGTTCCAAGCCGCCATTATCCGTATTCCCCTATGAACTCATACTTTCATTTTATTGAAAAATATAATCAATTATATCCAAAAATTCTTTTGGAATCATATTTCTTTAAGGATCACGAGTGTTTATTCATACTTGATCCATCTTTACCAATCAATTTAATTAAAGAAAGTGAATTAATTCCCTTTTTAGGAATAAATCGCATAATTAAATACTCCTTAAGAGATAGTACAATCAACACTATCGGAGAAGCAAAAGTTTGCATCAATTACACAGTTTTAGAATTCCAAACTATTAATAGTGAGAGTAATTCTAATATTGTTGGAATTTTAGGGTTACCATTTTCATTTGATATAATTAACGAAATATTTTAATTATTCCTTCCGTTTTTAGTAAACTTATAATCATGGCTACAGATAGACCACAAACAAGTAATTTATCCGGTAATATTGATAGAACTTTAAATGATGCCATGATAACATCAATGGCTGAGTGTTTTGCGTTGCAACAGGGCATAATGAATATTCCTTTTTATGATGGTAAAAACATTCCTGTAAGAGATTTTATAGAAGATATAATAAATGGTGAGTCTAATATTCCTATTAATTGTGAAAAACAATATTTAAAGGCAATTCTTGCCAGATTAAAAGGTGTAGCTAGAGATAGTATACAAGGTAAGAATTTTAATACCATAGACGAACTAATCCAACATTTAAAACAAAGATTTGCTCATCGCAAGTCATATACATGGTATCTACAAGAAATATCTACAATTCGTATGGGCCGAAATGATAACGTTAGTGAGTTTTACGACAAAATATTGCTTTTGATGGCAGGAGCTAAGGCTGCTCTTCAAGATAAATATGGTGTCGAAAGATCAAATACTATGATGGAACCCTTAGTTGAATGTGCATTAGAAGCATTCACCCGAGGTTTACCAGATGGTATGTCTAGTATTCTAGAAGCTAGAAATCCTACAACTATTGAAGAAGCATTAAAATTTGCTTTGGAATTTGAAACCCGACATCAGTATCATAAAGCGGAATATAATGCATATCATTATTCACGAAATTCTCAATCAAGTGATTATGGTTCCAGAGAACGAAGCCCTAGTCCTAGAGTACGATTTGCTCATCCAAATGAAGCAATGAGACATCATGCTCAATCTCCTATTCCTTTTGGTATATTGAAAAATCCATATCAACCATACCAATCATCTACCAGTCATCAACAACCATACTTTCAACACCCAAATCATTATCCTCCAAATGCATATGTTCCTTATAATCCTTACCCTTATTTTCCTCATTCTTCATCACCACAAATGCACAACGATAAACCATACGAAGGGAATAGAACGCCCCCTCGTGCGCAATCTCCTAAACCTTCTGAAAAGGATCATTTAAACTCCAACATCCCTCGACGAACGGACGCGACGACGAGTGTGGAACAAAAGGAGCGTCCTACAAGCGTGAGAATTTTGAGAAAAATGGAACAATCTTGCACGCCAAAAATAATCGAGAATCCCCAGTAATCACCATAAATTCCCCTAGTTTCTTGGAAACAACAGCACTTTTATTAGTAGATACTGGAGCAGATGTAAATTTAATTAAATTATGTGTATTACAACCAGATTTAGAAGTCAAACAGGATGAAGCAATACAAATAACTGGAATAACTCCTATAAAAACATCTACTTTAGGAACCGTAAAAATAGAAATAGATTCCAAATTAATTACTTTTCAAGTAGTACCTTCCGATTTTCCTATAGAATCAGATGGTATATTAGGAAGGGAATATCTTCGACAAGAAAAGGTAGAAATATCCTTCTGGCATAATACACTTGTAACAGCTTCTAATCCTATAAAACCAATACTATTTACCGATATAGAATCATCCCTAGCAAGAGAAAATTTAATTAATAATAAAATCATAAAAAATCCAAATTTAATAATCAAAGCCAGAACTAAACAGATAATACCTGTTAAGGTTTTAAATACTAATTTAAAACAAGGATACCTGCCATTAGTAAAAACTACAGATGGATTATTAATAGGCGAAGCAATAGTAACAAATAACGATGGAACATGTCATATTTTTGCAATTAACACCACATCGGAAGATATCGAAGTTGAAATACCTCCACAAGAATTAATACCCTTTGAATTCTACAAACTACCGGGCGAAGATTCAGATGAATATGAAACAGATGACGAGTTTATACCTCCTGAAGATAGAGCTTCAGCTGTAATTGAAAATTTAAGGTTAGAACACCTAAATGACGAAGAAAAACAACACGTAATAGAAATCATAAATGAGTTTCCAGAAAGTTTTCACCTTCCTGGTGAACAGTTAACACCTACACATTTAGTACAACACAAAATACACACTAATGATGAAATACCAATACACACTAAACAATATAGATTTTCACCATCGCAGAAAGAAGAAATTGATAAAGTAATCGATAGAATGATAACAGAAGGTGCTATAGGACCTTCAAACTCTCCATATAACTCACCATTGTTAATAGTACCGAAGAAAATAGATGGAACTGGAAAGAAAAAATGGCGGATAGTAATAGACTTCAGAGCTCTAAATGAGAAGACTGTGGGCGACTTTTATCCGCTACCCAGCATTATTTCAATAGTCGAAAATTTGGGCAATGCCCAATACTTTTCAGTTTTTGATTTAGCTAGCGGATTTCATCAAATCGAGTTAGATCCAAAAGATAGGTCGAAAACGGCATTTTCCACAACGCATGGACATTACGAATATATCAGAATGCCCATGGGACTAAAGAATTCACCAGCAACATTCCAGAGATTAATGGACCAAGTATTATTAGGTTTACAAGGTGTAGAACTATTTGTTTACTTAGATGATATTGTGATTTTTGCTAAAGACTTGGAAGAACATGGTAAGAAGATTCGAAGATTATTGCAAAGATTAAAGGATGCAAATTTATCTTTACAACCGGAAAAATGTGAGTTTTTATTCAAAGAAGTTGCTTATTTAGGACACATAATTAGTAATGAAGGAGTAAAACCTAATCCAAAAACAATTGAAGCTGTAGCAAATTTTCCAATACCAAAAACACCAAGAAATGTGAAACAATTTTTAGGATTAGCAGGATACTACAGGAGATTCATAAAAGACTTTTCAGGAAAGGCAAAACCTCTTTCTAATTTATTAAAAAAGGATGTAAAATTCGAATGGAACAAAGAACAAGATAACAGCTTTAAAGAATTAAGAGCAGCATTATGTAAGGCACCCATTTTACAATATCCTGATTACGATAAGCCTTTCACATTGACAACAGACGCTTCAGATTTCGCTATAGGAGCTGTATTAAGTCAAGAAAAGGATGGATTTGATCTACCTATTGCCTATCTCTCTCGAGTGTTAACTGCGCCTGAAATAAATTACTCAACAACAGAAAAGGAATGTCTAGCAGTTCTATATGCTGTCCATTATTTTAGACCGTATATATATGGAAAGAAATTCACTTTGGTCAGCGATCATGAACCCCTAAGATGGATAGACACCATTAAAGACCCAGGTCAAAGATTAATAAGGTGGAGATTAAAATTGCGAGACTATTTATATGAATTTAAACATAAATCAGGTAAATTAAACACTAACGCAGATGCCTTATCTAGAAATGTCTACACAAAAGAAGAAAAACCACTTGAAACCGAACATACACAATTCAAAATATTAATGAACAAACAAACAAAAAATCCAAAACCAAAAATAAAACCACCCCCAACATCTATTGTCACAAGAAGCAAAACTGGACAAAATTCAAAAATAAAACCACCTCCAACATCTGTTGCTACAGGAAGTAAAATTGAAAAGGAATTAAAAACATTTAAGCCAAAATCGATATTAAAACCTCCAAAAACTTTAGACCTAAGCACAATTGCCTCAAGAGTATCAACAAGAAGGGCAACACAAACCAGAACAAAATTAATAGAAAAACCAACGGAAAGTGAGAATTCCGAGGACGTGGATATTGAAAACATTAATCCCCCTATTCAAAAGGCTAGTAGAAGTACACTTCCTAGTTTAAAACTTCCACCAGCTGCATTAAAACTTCCCCCTGGACCAAAAAGTGCACCTCCAGAATTACCTATTAAAAATGATTTGATTCTACAGCAAGAAATGGAGCTCATAACTAACATAGACCCACCGATAAATATAACTGAAGAAAGTTCTGAAGTAGAAGAAGAAGCATTACAATTAACTAAAACCAAAATTGCAGAAAATTTAGAACAATCGATATCACGATTTAATGATTCTTTAGCACAGCATAAAGATTGGTTAGCAGATACCTCTTTATCACCCAGAAATTGGCGAACTAATTCCGATGGAGATGATGATGAAGCTATACACAAAGCAGCTAATGAATGTATTACAGGAGATCATGCTGAATTTTCAGAAAAATTAGATTTTTATTGGGATTATGCTAAAGGTGAATCCATATGGCAGGACAATGAACAAGAAATACTCCAAAATTCTGACTCAGAAAAGGACGACATGAATCAAGAAGAATTAGAAATTTATGACTCAGAATATGAAGATTCAATTAATAATGAAGACATAATAGAGGAGATGTACTTTCAAACGCCACTGAAACGAAGAAAAAGAAAGTTTAAAAAAAGAAAAGTAACCTTTAAACCAAATTTACAGGAAATAAACACACCCATGCAATTCAACAACCCTACGGCAGTATCTACACCTTATTATAATTCAAATAATGAAACAGATTCTGAAGAGGAAATTATAGAAGTACAAGAAAAGGAAGATACAAAGAAAACATTTAATAAATCGAAAATTAAAACATCATTATCAAGTATTCCTCCAGAAATACCCATAAATTATTCCAAATTAAATGAAAGAAATTCTAATATAACGAGCAGCAGAGAAAACCTAACATATAATCGAAGTAATTATATTCATTTCTTGTCAGCAGATTGCGAATTCATTTCACCTATAAGTAGACTTTTAATAGATATAGGAGTAATAGATCCCGAAGAAATGAAATCTAAAAATCCTATTAAAGGACAAATATTTGTAACACCACGAGGAAAATACAAAATTTACACCTTAATAATAAAAGAAAATCATTTTGATCCTTTAATAAAAGAAGATATCATTGCAGGAATACGTAATTTAAAAAGTCTTCTTTACCACGAAAAAACAGAAGAAGTAAGAATATCTAGACATGGAGACTTTACCGATGAATTACCTAGAGGAGAGTTAATACAAATTATCAATTCTATTTTTGAAGACAGTAATATTAAAATTACTATTTGTCATGGACAAGTTGTAGTACCTAAAGAAGAAATTAGAAACGATATTATCAGTGAATACCACAAAAGCAAAATAGCAGGACATAAAGGCATTACAAAAACATATAGAAGAATAAGAGAAAGATTTTATTGGCCTCGAATGAAAGATGAAATAACGGAATTTGTAAGAAAATGTATAACATGCCAATCTCAAAAACTTGTACGTATTAAAACCCGAGAACCAATGCTTATTACTGATACTCCTTTAGACGTTTTTGATAAAGTTTCTCTTGACACTGTAGGTAAATTACCAACAACCCCAGATGGAAATTGTCATATCCTAACTATGCAAGATCATTTATCTAAATACTGCATAGCTGTTGCAATACCTGATATTTCTGCAACCACAATCGCTCATACTGTTGCAAAAGAATTATTTTCAGTATATGGAGCACCAAAAGTAATATTAACTGACAAAGGCACCTCATTTATAGGAAAGTTAATGTCTAAATTATCAAAATTATTTGAAGTACAACAAGTCACGACATCAGGTTATAGGCCTCAAACAAATGGATCTTTAGAACGAAGTCACGCTGTTTTAGCAGATTATATAAAACAATATGCTAAAGATTATGATGATTGGGATAGATTACTTCCTTTTGCTATGTTTGCATATAATACTTCAGTACATGAAGCTACTAATTTCACTCCATATGAGTTAGTTTTCGGTAAAATAGCCCGTACTCCTAGCTCATTTCCTGAACAAGAAAAACTAGAAACATATGGCTCATACTTATCAGAATTAATAACCAGATTAAATGAAATTCGAATCTTAGCAGCAAATAATTTAATAAATGCTAAATTAAAATCAAAAGAAAATTACGATAAACTAATGAAACCATTTTTAGGAAAAGTAGGAGATAAAGCTTATGTAATAAAAGAAGGAATGAAAAGAAAATTCGATCCTTGTTATCATGGTCCATACAGAATTGTGGCTATATTGGATAAAAATAATGTAATATTAATAAATGAAGATGGACAAAGGTTTCAAAAACATGTAGATAAATTAAAAATTGCTTATGAATAGGTTAATAACATAATTTTCCTGTTTTAGATGACTGAATCATTCCTATTCACTGCACCTCTACAAGGAGAATTAATTGGAGCTTTCATTTTCCCAAAAGGGGATATTTCATCAATTGCTTACCCTAAGGGAATTCTTGAGGAACTAACTGCCGAATATAATCTTAATAAACCCATTTATATTATAGAACCGGGCACAGGCCCTTCATATAAAAAACCCTGGCAAGTTAGGTGCACTGTGACAGACTCTAAAAATAATAATACTTTCATTGTATTAGGGGACGGATGTTGCAAAGTTAGAGACTCTGAGCATTCAGCAGCTCGAAAGATTCTAGAACATTTAAATAAGATTTATTACTTTAGTGAAGAAGAAAAACCAAAAATGATCACCAATTCGACATATGTAATGTCAAGACAAGAACCAACAATAATAAAATTAAAATTATATAAGTGGGAAAATTGCTGCGAACTTTGTTATTCAAGGGGACATTTAAAAGAGCAATGTCACGGCGTAATACGAAACAAACGTTTTTTAAATAATATACAAAAACCAGACGAAAACAACTATGACGAAACTGATGATTTTTGGGAATTGCCATCCCCTACAAAAAAGCATTAAATAGTATTTAATAATATGACAATTAAACAATAATCACTTTGATTATTGTATATGTAATAATTCCATAATAGTCATATTATTTAATTATCCTTATTATATAATAATCTTATGTCTAATTACATTATCATTATTAAAAATGAATGTTATCATAATATTTTATTAATTACTGATTAACATTTTAATAATTATATCATTAAATAACTATATAATCATAATAATATTAATACATATTCAAAAAAAAAAAAAAAAAAAAAAAAAAAAAAAAATTTTTATTCATTATTTATATAAAATAAATTATAAACCTATATCTAGTATAAATAATAATTATAATCATAAAATTAACAAAATATTTTGAAAATAAATAATTTATTGTACATAAGATGAAATAAATAATCAAAAAAAAAAAATAATTAAAAGAAAGACGAAGGAAAAAAGAAGGAAGGGGATTTGGCGGTCGCCTTCTTCCTTCCTCTTTATTTTAAAATTTTATTGTAAAAAAAAAAATATAACTAAAATAAAAAAAAAAATTTTTATTCCACAGATGGAGATTCCATTCCTAGGAATAATAAATGACGCCACAACATACATATCAATAGCATTTAAGCTATTAATATTCATTATATTAATAATAGTGCTGAAAAACCTATACTTTTGCTATAAGATTATAGCAATGAGAAGAAGAAGGAGAGAAAATCAACCAAACGCATAATAGACCAAGAAATATCAAACAATTTTGGCTTCAACACACATTGAGGACAATGTGAAATCTAAGGAGGGAAGACAGTTATCAAAATCAGAAAAATTTTGAAGAATTTAAGACAATAAAATAACAAGAACAATGTGAGGCATCCTTTATAGACGTAGAACGACGCAGCAAAGGCAACGTAAAACAGCCTTAAAGCTTACGCATCGATCACATACATCGACCGGAGAGTGAAGCTATTCTCCAAGTGCGCATGTTGCACAGCGATGGCCGCCTGCTGGATGCATGCAAACCTTTAACAACACTGCCAATACCTCCAGCTTCTATTTCACATACGCCTATATAACACTCATCATTGAATAGCGGTAAAATAATTTGAATTTAAAATTTACACTGCTATTAAATGATGAAGAATAAATCATATATATATTTTACCTATAATAAAATAATAAAAACAAAATCATTAATAAACTATACATATATCGTGCTTTATTATATTAACAATTGCAATTAATTAATAAATAAACAATAAAACAATGCAATTATGTATGAACATTTATATTGTTTATTATATGCGCTTGTTTGCATGAAAATATAACCAAGTAAATAAATAATAGAAGCATTATTAATTTTATTGTTTATTATGTTGAATTACATAATTAAAATATTACCATATTGTAATTAATAAAATAATAAATTTGGTAATTTAAAGTAAAAGTGACAGTAAAGATTAAGATAAATAATAATGAATTGTTATTAAATATTCAACATTAATATCAAAAAAATTAATAATAATAAACTAATTTTAGTTATCATATATATAACATTAGTTAACAAATTTATTTTAAAATAATTAAAACGCTTTAATTATAATAAAACTAAGTATAGCTTATTGAAATATACTAATATAAAAATTTTAAACTAATAAACAATTATAAATAAATGCAAAATAAAGGCTTCGAGTTGAGCCTTGAGTATCAGGCAAGCATGAGAATGGGGGAAGGTACTCGATGCGCGGAGGAGTGGCGAGGCCCACGCCTCCCGCGCGCTGGGTCCCACGCCTTCCTTCTCATGCCAAGCGACGGCCGAGTAGCTAGACTCGCCATCTTGTCGCACCGTGCATGGCTGCCATAGCGTACTCGCAGAAATTACCTCCGAGCGCATTCTTCTTCCCTAGTTCTAAATATGAATATTTCGCGTTGGATTCATCGATTTAATCAATAAATCGATGGCCCCAACACCTAACAATATTGTTTTTTATCTATATATATGTATATATATCTAAAACTGTATGTAAAAAAAAAAATTTTTTTTTAAATTTAAAATAATTAAAATGATTAATAAAGTTTTAAAAAAAAGGATACATATATATATATATATATGTGTATATATTAATAATTTATATAAGAAAATTTAAAGGCAAAAACAAAATAATCATGTAATTTATAATATTAATAATAAATCATATAAATTAAAGAAAGAATAATATTAAGCTTATTAAAAAAAAAAAAAAAGGGATACATTATATAAGGAAGACAAGGATGGTGAAATTAAAGTAAAATAAATTTTACAAAATTATTATAATATTTATTAAAAAAAACACTCTCTCATTCACACTACAAAAGTAAACTCACACACACATTCAAAATATAAAAGGATACATAACAAAAAAATAAAAAAAAAAAAAATACATAATAAAAAAAAAAAAAAAGGGAAAAAGAAGTATATGCACGTAAAATACTAATTAATAATTAAAAATTGAAAATTTATGGAGAACATTCTCCACACACGCATAACGTTATTGGCACCGATTCTTCATTTTTTTCTGCATTTGGCTTTAAACACCACACAGGACCAGGATTATGCTCCTCCGAATTAATTAGGGAATTCTCCCTAGAAGGACCAGGTCTAGGCTCTTGAATTGAATCGTCAAACGGCCTCCATAGTTTAGGAGCAGGCTCTCCAATGGCCAAAGGGTCTGGCCTCGAAGAAGGCCCAGGTTGCGGTTCAACAAGCCCTGATGATGAACCTTCATTAATCCACACCATGGTCCGAGGCCAAACCCTTGATTGGGTTTGTACCGGAATCTCAATAATCTCTGACGATACTAGAACATACAACAAAATTTATACATATTAAAATATAATTTATATAAATATATATATATATATATATATAAATAAAATAAAAATTTTATACTCACGATTTTCCGATGAAACCCTGGGCTTATTTATTGGAGAAACCTGACATTCTCCACAAAAACATCCAACAGGACGACCCGGACGACTAAAAAAAAAAAATATATATAATAAATAAAAATATATATATATATATCAATAAAATAAATAAATAAATAATAGAAGAATACATATATATTTACATGCATATTGATTAATTATGAACATAATAAACTGAAACAAAACAAATTTTACTTACAATAAAGAATTGAGCATGGCCGTCATCTGTCCAGAATTTTCCTTCAATTCACGTTTTAGCCCTTGGATGTGCCGCTGTCGGACTTTTGGACTGATGGTAATGTCCTTAATTACACCTTTGCGAGGACGACCAGGTCTGGATTGACCCTCTAACACCTCAATCTCCTCTGCGGCATAATATACGGAAGCCGCTAATCCTTGTAAAGATAGGAAGTAATACACCAAACTCGAGCTGCATTTTTTATCACCAGGCACTATAAAAGAAAGACAAACAATTTGAAATAAACTAATATAACTACATATATCAACACAACACTGTTTCCGCATTTACTCACTATTGACGGTTGTTGATTGTTTCTCCATGGTAAATGCAAGCAAACTGACAAGATCTTCGGACCTCCTGCATCTTAAAGGGATGAAAAGTGCTGATCTAAACAATTCTGATATACGCACACAACAAACAAGAGGTCATTAACTGTACCACGAAAGAAGAAATTCATACCTACCTCAAGAAGATAGCCATAACACTTTGAATACACAAACACGCATCACAACATTGTAAATTCATTTCGATGTCACATCATCATTTTTGTCTTCACATTAGCTACTACAGATAAATTCAAGGGATATCAATGTCACAATGAATGTAGGTCAGTAAGCGTAAGGACTATAAAAGATAGTCTCAATTTCAAAAATTCCAGTCTTATAATCATGTATTTGCGACAACTGGAAATAGTTTCATCGGGACGATGAAAAATCTAAGGGGGGGAGACTGTTACATCCCGGTAACAATTTTCCCTAATTTTCCTTAAAATTATCGTTAAAATAAGACATTTTTCTATGATAATTTTACAATACTTAAACTATATGTCTTATTTTAATGTATTTACTTATGTATATATTGCTAGGATAGAATGTGAAAACGAAATCGATATCAAAAGAGATATGACATTCGTTTTCACCATAAAAGTTCAGAAAGTTGAAAAGCTAAAAATAGGATATATGTAAGCAAAATGTGAAGCAAGTTCGAGCTTGTTGTTTATGCGCGTGAAGAATGCGAAGGTTGTGAAGATCCAAGTGTAATATGATCTTCAAAAGCCCATTGTCAGCAAATAAAAGAGAGAATTCAGAAAGAAGAAAATTCAATGTCATACATGCGATGTAGATCATTACCATATAAGGAAAGTGATTCTATTTATAGATCACCCCTTCCCCAATAATATGACATTTCTCCCACTAATTAGCATAATCGAACTAGTATATAAACAAGAGCTTTTTCCATAAAGCTTGTCAAAAGTTCCGGTGCAATCTCTAACATCGTAGAGCGACCCTTCAGTTTACTTTCGCCCTAATTATTGTATTCTTTCCTGATAGCCAATAGGTGCAAGTTAATTTGACTTTTCACTTAGAACATAGTTCTTTCCTGATAGCCAATAGGTGCAAGAGAAGCAAATTAACACTTAGAATCAATAATTTAATAGAAATAACTGTCGTATTTATAACTATAAATACTAAAGAAATCTTGCATTATCTCTTTTTCTAAATTTGTCAATTTAGTATATGTTGCTTCTCTTACACCTGCTATAAAATTCATTCCTATCAAAGGTGCGAGTGACGAGAGATAACAATAAAGAATATTGCAATTCTTTAAATAGTTATAAAACAATTTAAGTCGTTAAAGTTACACAAGTGCAACCAAAACGAACTATTTCAAATCAAATCAAAACCAATTATAACGACTAAGCTATAATCATCGATTTATCCGACTTCATTGCTAAAAGTAAGTAAAAGAATTGTAAACTTGTATAATTACTGTATAATAATTACTATATAATTATTTAATCAATAAATGTTATAAAAGGGAATATTTGACTTGTTATTGTAACGCAAAACCCGTAGTTTTGACAAGTGACCACGATCCTACATAAAAATAAATATCAGGCTTTACCAACCTGATTAATCAGCCTTATTACATTCAAGTAAATAAAATTCATTTTATTTAAAAACCACGCCTAGTTCGGAACGTAACAGAGTAATTATCTTTAGTAGTGATTGTTAAATTATTAACAATATGTTACAAATTGTACATTTTGTTAAAAAATGCAATGCGGGGCAAAACCGGGTATCAAACGGTGGGGCAAAACCGAGTATATTCAAGTGCATTACACTATGTATAAGATTCAACTTATTTTCCAATATGTGAAAAATGAACTTATAAGTCGTGCAACAGTGAAAAAAATAATTTTATTTGTGATTTTAGATTACAAACGAATAAAATTAATAACAATATTAAAATTTTCCTTTTGAAAGATTTAACTGCTGTTTTTAATTGTAAATACAATTTTTTTGATTAAATCTATTGAATATTAATTTTTTCTATAATGTAAGTGATATATAATAATTTAATAAAAAGTTAAAGAAAATTCTATGATTTATGTTTTTTTAACAGTACCCGGTTCTGCTCAACCATCGGGGTAAAACCAGGTACTTTGTATATTATTGAAAAACCTGGTTGAAATTGGTCGAAAATTTTTTTTCCTACCATCGACCTGATTTTTTCATTCTCTAATGTTCAAGGAAGAATTTTAAACGAGACTTGAACTAATTTGTTTGATAGATTCTTTGTTAACCGGGAATTATAAAAAGGTACCTGGTTTTGCAACTCTCTCCCCTATCAAATTGTAGCTTACTGTAGATCTAAAATTGTAGAAGTAAAAATGGGGGGACTGAGTCATTTTACGGTTTTTTCTTTAAATCGATATCTTTTTTTCTAGCTCGAAACTTCGACCTCAAATTGTGCCGGCTATATTTTTCCTATACTGTACACGTAAAAATACGTATGTCAATTAAATTTTAGCTTAATAGATTTATAATTGTAGAAGTTAAGTGGAGGTGTAGGGTCATTTTTCGCAGTTTAAAAAAAATATCTTTTTTCCTAGTTCGCCGTCTTGATCCCCAATTGGGTCAGTTGTATTTTTCCTAAAATGTACACAGAAAAATACGTATGTGTAATGAATTTAAGCTCAATAGGTCCAAGAATGTAGAACTTAATGAGTCTTTTCTGTATTTTTTTAATCGATTTCTTTTCTTTCTAGCTTGTAACCGTGACCACCTAGGATTAGTTTTATTTTTTCTTTAACCGATGCCCGAAAAGGCCCTTACTAGAGATCGGGAAAACTGTCGAGTACCTTGTGAGGCCCATATCAAGATTTCTGCATGGGGAAGAGTGACAGGGAGAAAAAGTGAGAGAATTACCTTTCGGAGACACCGCATACTTTTCGAAATATTTTGATATAATTTTTAATGTTGAGGAGGATTCTGCAACATGTAAATCGACACTGCGGATTTCGTTTAATTGAAACGTGCATTTAACTTGAAGGTAATTTCGTACGGTCTTTTTTTCCGCAAATCTTGTCATCATATTTTCTTCTTCTATTAACAGACGCGTAAGCTGTTCTATAAAAAGGAACAATAGTGACGTATAAAATATAAAGTAGCGTAGAATGGAAAGCAAATAGAGATATTTTTTGGAAAAAGTACGAAACTTAATTCAGTAAGCCAGGATACGAGTGTCAATTCAACATAAATTATGATTTGTTCAACATGACAATTTTCTGAAGTCGTTTTGAAAAATTATTGAATTATTTTCAGGTTTTTTTGAAGAGTTTCGGATTTTCAACAGAACATTTTGTTCTTTTCATTGAAAATTCTGGAAAATTTTCAAGAATGGCAGTTGTATTATGCGAGTTCCTGGAATAATTTTGTACTTTTTCCGAAATAATTTCTCTATGCGTATACCCTTTTTTTCTATCGTTCTCAATTTCTATCTAGGAGTAATTCTATTAAAAAGGACAAATCACGTGTGCACGATTTGAGACGGTGATTTTGTTCAAAAATAAAAATACTTTAAAGTATTAAGAATTCTGTCATCCATACGATAAGCTTTAACAATTTTCAATCATAGCATTCAAGAGAAATACTAATTAAATGATCAAATCAATGAAATTTTGAATAAAAACTGGTGTTTTAAACTTCATTTCGTAACAGTTAGGCAAATTAGAATGGCAATTTTTTTCTATAAAATGATTTCTGAAGATAATACTTTTTCTTTTCACATATATTATATCAAATGGTAAAAAATTAAACTTCTAATAGAAATAGTGGGACCGCGTGATAAATGGGCGGTATTTAGGCAACTTATAATTACGATTTTTTCTATAAAACGAGTTATGTCCTACAATAATTTTTTTATATATGTTATATCAAATGGTAAAAAATTTAATTTCCCATTGGTTTTATAATACGGCTGGTGTAATTGTTAATAAATTAAATTTATTTTAGTATTTCAATAAAAACACCGTCAACATGTGATTTGTCCATTTTTGAACGAATTACCCCTGTCTATTTTTCTACCTTGCTATTCTTTTATCTTTTAATTCTCTCTTTCTGTATTTTTATCCTTTTATTTTAATATCGTTTAATTTAATTTTATAATAATAATTAATTGGATTTTCATAAATATGTGACGTTTTACGGCGACAAGGACCTAACGCGGCAAATACTTTAGGTTCATTTTTCCTTACATGGTAAAAAAATGAGCATAACGTGTTGACAATGCTGTATTAGGTCCCTTTCACAGTGAAGCATCACTTATAACTAACCGACTAATCTCCATACGCATTTTTTTTTCAGCGCCCACAATTTCTTTTGCAATCTTTCTAGGCATAGATTAAAAACATTATTGGATCTTTCTGACTGTGTATCTACAAAGGAGAGGATGTCTTCGGCACCAGAGAATTCGTTTTGTAAAAATGAGGTGAAGTCGTTTACACTCGTTGCATTGGCAGATTTTCCCTCTTTTCGAATTTTTTTTATTCCTGATTTAATGTCAGTTCGCCTCAGGAATGGAATCGCCATTGCCTTTGCCAGTAAATTGCACGACTGTTGTTCGTCATTTTTTAACGCGCACCATTTTAATTTCAATATCTATAAAAAATATTTGTTAATTTCAAAGCCTCACAAAAAAATTTTGTTCAAGATAATGCATTAGTTTATTCCAATGTATTCCCGCTAATTCTGAATTTGAAGTTAGAATTGCCAGATTGGCTCAAATTTTTAAGATAATTTCAAAAATCTGATTTTTATTTTTTTGCGATGATCTTGTTGCAGTATCATATAAAAAAATTTTATTATGAGAATAAGGAGACCATCTCTGTATTTACTGGACTGATTTAATCAAACCAAATTTCTCAATAAAAATATTAAATCCAATAATTAATTAAGCTTATTGGAAAAAATGTAATTATTGTTCTTTTACGGAAAAATACTGTCCAATGAAATGACCAAAATCGAAAGATAAACATTAATTACATTTTTTCCAATAAGCTGAATTAATTTTTAGGTTTTATAAACAAAAATAATATAAAAACTATATTAAAAATAAAAGGATGATGGTAAAAATAGGGTTCATTTTTTGCCCTCGAAACAAGAAGTAAATTGTTATAATTTTAATATAATAGAATGGCTGTATTGTGTATTTATAGATGTCGCTAGTAATGGAGATGTTTAATTAAATATTGCTAAAATATTCTTCAATTAAAAACTTTTACAAAACTATAACTACTAACTACTACTATATCCAAAAACTACATATACTACCTCGTGATAATCAAAAAGTGAAGTCAAATAGTCACATTCGGGCCAAACAGTATTCACTGCGGCAGCGACTTGCGCCTCATATGGTCCGATAACTTTATCGAAAGTCGGGATGTTCAATCGGTCCATCAGGTTTTTCAATTTTTGTAATACACAAATCATTATTTCTTCATTCAGTTTATTCGACAAGGAGTATAATGCGATCGAAGTCTAAAATTTTATACAAATTATGATAAACATTTTTAAAAACTAGGGTTGCTCATGAGACAAAACTATTATAGTCTCGTCTCATGAGCAGCCCTAGTTTTCCGATTTGCGGCCACCGTGATATTTGATTCTCCGTGGGATCAAATTTGAAGGCTTTGAAACGTGTTTAAATTTTTTTATTTTTTTAGGTCAAATTATATAAATTTTTTATTTAATTTAATCCGAAAGTGAGAACAACAAAATTCGGAATTATTTATTTTTATCACCTTTTTTACTTACCCTTTTCAATTTTTCAATTGAAAATGTTACAATGATGATGTCTTCATTGTTAATATTTACCTACATAAAAATAAACTTGATAAAATTATTTTTTGATTTTAATATGTAAAGAATTAAAGATTATAATTATATAAAAATTTACAAGTAATAAATTCAAACAACTAATTTTTCAAAAATTTTGATTTTAAAAATGTTAATATCTTTGGATAGAATGATTGTAGAAAGTTCGCTACACACTTAAAATTATAAATGAAGCGAAACCCTAAAACATTATTTAAATAATCATACTTTTGATTTAGTGTCCACGTATAGCACCTTCGACTCTTTTAACAAATGGGGTGTCCCAAATAAAAATGCAAGGCTTTGGTTTGGCGTTTTAATTCTCGCCAAATGTGTTTTTAGAATTGGATCAAGGTCCTCTATTCCGAGCTTATCATTTTCCTCTCGTAGACATAATAGCCTATCGCCTATATCATTTAATGTTAATATAGGCGATAGGCTATTGTTGCGGGCCTTGTACATTCCCTGTTTTAGAGCCTTCACCTCCGATTCGGTCAAGAGAATATTGTATCTTAATTTTTAAATTAAAATTATCAAAATATTAATAAATTATAAGAGATCTATTGAAAAATCCTTTATGGGTTTCTACAAGTATAACAGAAGTTCCTTTTAAGAATCGACCTAGGATTCCTTGTAGGAACCTATATAGGATTTTCCAGTAAGGAAATATTTCTATTTAAAATTTAAAATACTTTTTCGAGCAATGTGCCAAAATATCTTTAAATTGGCGTTTATCTTTGCGGGATAATTCCATGGCCTCTTGTCGAAAGTTATTTTTTTCGACGATTTTTAATTCTGGAGAGCAGTCATCGACATGTAGTGTCGTTACACTAATTTCGCCGTTTCGTTCAGTAATTTTGCCGTGACATGGCAATCGGTAGTTCGAACATCGATAATTAGCTTCTCCATTCTCATTCTCGTTTTTTTTATAATAAATATATCCCTCATATTCATATTTATGTGAATTATTAAATTTTCCAGACAACCTAATCATATCTATAAAATAAATAAATAACCAAAAATAATATTAATTAAATAAAAAAAATTTGTTTATTTATTTTAAAAAACAAGAAAAAAAATGTTAAACAGAATTTAGAATGCAGGAAACTTATGTAAATTTATGGGGTAATTTATATAAACTTATAGGGTAATTTATTACTTTGAATTTTTTTGAATTCAAAATAATTATTTTCTGACATACTTTTTAGTTCTCTTTAAGGTCTATAATGTGAAAAATGTCATAAATTTGAATTTGGATTTATGAAATTAAAAATATTGACGGAAATGCCAAGTGGCATAATAATTTTTTTCTGATATAGATTTTATTATAATTTTGTGTAATGCATTTAGAAAATTTCATGTTTTTTAATTTTTTTGCCGGTACATTATAGTTTTGTGTTGTTTTATCGAGGTTATTTGTTAATTTTTTTGTATTTTTTTATTGAATATTAAACAAGGATCTAACAATTTTAGAAATCGTTAGGTTTTGCGTTGAAATTTGCAATCTAACATTATTATTATTATTTATTTATTAATTTCTAAATTTCAAGTTTATTAATTACGAGATATAATTAAATTTTTACGTCTACTTTTTCAATAAGGATTTAATCAAATATAAACATGTTATGGCTTACCGATTTTTAATGAAACCTAACAAATTTGTAAGAAGTCGTTATTATCCGTATCGTTAAAAAATGTACACATCATACGAGAACTGCCGCCTTGATTTTTCGTTTTGCAACATCAAAATTTGATGTTTCTCACATTCGCAGTTTTCAATTGTTTAACAGGGTTGGCAATGGGTGTTTTCAGATAACTTTCCCGTCGGCTGGGTAATAGTTAAATTTACGTAATTATATTTAAAAATTCAAATCGTCCTATTAACATATGTTTATTCAAATGGTAAAAAATTAAATTTATCAATATTTTTAAGACGGGCCACCATAACCGGGTTTTCAAACGGGCCGTTGTAACCAGGCGCTAGATAGGCAACTTAGAAGACCTGATTTTTTTATAAAGAGCAAAAATTTTCCTATTCACATATATTATTTCAAATATTTAAAAATTATTTTTCGAATAGTTTTTAAAAATAATTTTACTGTAATCGATTTCATTTAAGGAAATGAAAATGCAAAGTTAAGGAAGGTGTCTAAAAAGTAGTGCACAGCCCTAAATCCCTTATAGAACTACTGTGCATAAAGTCAATTTTATAATATTATAAGCAAACTTTAAACAAATTGACTTAATAAACTTTCTACAAGTTTGCATTGTAAACTTGCAAAATGGGGGACATTTTTATATTGTACAAAGTTTGCTTTCGGGCTCACGCTATACAGGGAAACTGAAAGAAGAAACCAAATACCTTTTTGGGTAAATTTTTTTCTACTATCGGAGGTTAGAAAGCACCCTGAGATATGACCATTTGTGTCGTCAATAAAATAACGAAATGACAGATGAAAATCTACAATTTTAATATGGATAGAGATATTCTTTCTTTTGATTTTGATAGCCTATAGAACCAAGTAGACAAATAGCCAATACTACATACAATATAAATTTTACAGAAATGGAAGAGTTTGATCAACTTTTAGAGTCTTTAAGAAAACAATTCAAAGGTATATATTTCTTTCGAAAATTATTAAGCTTTCATTATTATTATTTTCTTTAGATTATGATGTTTGCAGAACGAGGTATCTCTACTTTGTATCTTTTTCATCTTCTATCTTATAAACTCATTAAACTATGTTTAATGTATATATTATATCTCACATTATCAAGGGATTATTCATAAATAATACTATCACGATATTGTGGTTGTATGATGTGAAACTCTTATTAGCAATCAAATTAATAAACTAAATTTCAAATATTTTGAAATAGCTTTACACAATGTGAAGTCAAAATTTAAAATACATTTGTACTGAAAACCCACCAACTACCACGGCTGATTATTTTTAAATTTGTAAATTTATTCAATTTATCGTTTATAATTATAATAATTATAATAAAAAGCAATAATACATTAAAGAAAAATTTTCCTTTAGATGTTATGGACATGAAAAATACGGAAAACAGATCAGCTGCAATTGAATCATTAAATGAAAATGTTGAAGCATCATGTGGTATGTATATTTTAATATTAATTTCAAAACTTAATTGATATTAATTTAAAAGTGATTATTTAATTTTTGTATGCTGTATTATGTCCATTTAAATTTTTTCCTATAAAATATTAAATTATATTAAACTTAATTAATTTTTTCTAATGTTTTAACATGAAATTCATAAATTTAAGGTTATATTTTTAAAATTTAATATTACTACATTATAATCATCATTGTTATTATTTTTTAGCAAATATCAATATGAAAAATACTGAAGAAAGATCAGGAACAAAAAGAAGTCCAATCCTTGGAAGAAAAAGAAGCCCAATCCTTGGACGAAAAAGAAGTCCAATCCTTGGACGAAAGAAAACTCCGATTCTTGGAAGAAAAAAATAGCCTTGCAGCAAAAGGTTTCACAGAAAAATATATATTTTATTATTGGAGAATTATACCACTTTTCTGAAAACAAATATTAAAAAAAATGAAAAAATAAATTTACAAAACAGATACAATTTATTAAAATTGAAACAAATTCTACTTATAATTAAGCTTTGCAAAGTTAAAAATGACTCACTCTACGCTGAGATTACACAAGATACGCTGAGATACGACAAGATTTCCACTGTTTGGACCAAAAGTGTGTTGAAAAAAATTTTAACGGATTTTTATGAAACTTGTTATACTAAGATTTTTAGGGTTGCTGATTACGAATCTGACATCAGTTTTTCAAAATTCAAAATGGCGGATCCAATATGGTGGATTAAAATTCTTAAAAATGCGGAGATTCGATTATTGCCATATTGGATCTGCCATTTTGAATTTTGAAAAACTGATGTCAGATTTGCAATCAGCGACCCCAAACAACCCCAAGTAACCGCTTTCAATCGAATTCGCACATTTTTACTCTTTGTTGTGTAACTCATTTATTTTTGCTTTTTTTTAAAAAGTTATTGTATAAAAAACTTGTAACATCTTAACTTTAATTTAAAAAAAAAAAGTTGCAATATAGGTATTTAATACTTTTCTTTTTCTACCACTTTATTTTAAGCTGTGCAAAGCGCGCCAAGCAACCCCGACCCGGGGTTGCGTGGCGCAACAATGAAATTAATTAAATTATATGATTTAAAGTTTAAACAAAATGAGTCTTGTACTGTAATTTTACAATCAAATTATTTTAAAAATTGCAAAATTTCATTTAAATTAAAAGCATTTTCTATGAAATCGTAAAATATTGTAAAAAAATTTTTTTTTTGATAATTTCGCTGTGAATATTTAAAAACCCATTATTTGGATAAATTTTTGGAAAAGGATTGTTATTGGTGCTTATTAATGTGTCCTTAAATAAGGAGTTTAAAATTTTACAAGTTATGACTTTTAACATGGAAAAGTAGATTAAAAATACTAAATAACACAGGCCTGCAAATTTTGGGTTTCTTCTGTTACAAAAAAGGGAAGGCGATCCTTATAGATTTTTTGACGCAGAATACTAATTCGACCTCCAAAAAAGCTCATCACGTCAGAATTTCTCGTAATATTAAGTTAAATAGCTATTTTGGTCATTTATGTGATTTTTTTGAGGCTAACTAAAATTTTTCTTTTTATTTTGCGAAATTGCATAGTATGGAACTATTTTTAAGCTTTAAAACCCATTTTTGAAAATTATTTTACGATCTTCTTAAAAGAAGATATGTACACGGAGAGAAATAGATGGTAAGAATTTATGATCTTAAGATGGTAAAAAGTAGATGTTATCCGGTACAATCATTATACTACTCGGTACTATCAAAGATGTTACAAAAAGTATGGTTATGTTACCCACTACAATCAAGATGTTACTCCGTACAATCTGGATAGTAACTGATAGAATCTAGATTGCTGTCCGTATATGTATAAGATCAAATAGTGTACCTGGTACTATTTAGATAGTACCCCGTACCATCTATTTCTCTCCGTGTAGATTTGAATTTTTGCCATTTAGTCAATTATATAAAACTTTTAGAGTAAATGTACACAAAAAAGAGTAATAATAAAATGATAACACAATCTTGTACAAACAAATTGTGTTATTTATCTTATTATTACTCTTTTTCTCAAATACCTCAAACCTAACAGTTTTATATACTTGGCTAAATGACAAAAATTCAAATCTATATAACATTTTTTACAAAAAATCATAACAATTTAAGCCAATGTGACAAAAAATCCTGATGTGATGGACCATTTTGGAGGTCGACTTCATATTTTGAGTAAAAAATCTATAAGAATCACTTCCCCCTTCTTTTGTAACAGAAGTGACCCAAAATTTGCAGGCCTGTGTAATTAGTGAAAATGGCTGGAAACTTTATAGGTTTAATATAATATTTATTATGACTATGACTGAACGGCGGTAAATGAGACGTTTAGATTCGATACTAAGTTTGACTGTAAATGAGGTGCTATACATTATACTCACATATCGTTTAGTTATTCCAACCATATTAATGGCATTACCAATTCAATGAAAACTCTTAACCAGAAGAACGTAATGTAATTTTAAGAAAATTGACGAGAATAAAAATATTAACAAAAGATGTTATGAAATTAAATATAAATAAAATTTTGTCTATAATTTGTCATATTTCCATGTAAAAATGATCAATTCGGTTTCTTGGAATATATTACGTAAGCGATTTTATGACGTAATTAATTGATAAATTAAAATTAAATTAAAATTAATTATATTATACAAAAATATGAAATTACGATTTTCTGGAATAATAATTTTATTTGGATAAACGTATTAACGATACAAATAAACAGGATCAGGAAAATAAAATACGATAAAAACGAATACAAAATAGGAATACGAAATAATAGTGATTATAAGTAAAATAATATAATTGCGAGTTTCGAAAAATTATTTTCTTGGAATTCTCTCTTTTTTATTTTCAGTTCTTTACTTCGTAGAACACTCTATTAAAAATTGTTCAATGGATCTGAAAAAAATTATGAATTTTATATTTAATTATCTTAATATATTTTTATAGATTATTTGGTATTTAGTCATGACCGTTTGGGAATTTCTATAGCTCGATTAGACTGTCAATAAACTGGGAGGTTGACCATAGTTTCCCTAATATCCACTGGCAAGAATACCCAATGGATGGCCAGGCAAATGCGAGTATTCTTCTTTTCGAAAGTTGCAGTGTATGTTATGAAAAATGTGATATAATTTTCAAGGGTATTTCTTAGGACTCTTGTCGAGAGTAATAATAAAAAATAATATTAAAAAAATATAATTATACAGATAATTATAACTTTTCAATAGTTTTCTGATAAAGGGCTCATGAGTGCCCGGCTTATCCTTAAGTATAACACCTACGGCCACTATTATCATTTAAACCTTTGTTACAAGAGTTCCATCCGCCGAAAAACGCATGGATTTCAAATAAATTTTGTATTGAATGTTTCACCCCCTCATTGTTATTGACCTCATAGAGGCATAAAAATGTCGTACCACCAGTGTGTATGACCGCTATAGTAGCAACTAAAAAAAATAAGTAGACACCATACGATAAACTTGTAAATAGGTATTCTTAGGATTTCGGGGTCGCTGATTACGAATCCGATGTCATATTTGCAAAATTCAAAATGTCAGATCCAATATGGCGGATGACAAAATTGGAAATTGATCAGATTCATTTCAAACTCGTTAATCGGGGTTTTTTGAGTCGCTGATTACAAATCCAATGTTACTTTTTCAAAATTCTAAATGGCGGATCTAATATGGAAACAAAAAAACAACAACAAAATTTAAAATTTACTAGATTTATCTGAAACTTGTTACTAGGGTGTTTTCGGGATCGCTGATACGAATTTAATATCATTTTTTCAAAATTAAAAATGGCAAATCCAATATGTCGGATGACAAATTTAAAAATTTAACAAAAATTTTTGATCGCCATTTTGAATTTTGGAAATCTGACATCGTATTCGTAATCAACGGCCCAAAAAACCACCGAGTAACGAGTTTCAAGTAAATCCGATGAGTTTTTAATTTTCGTCCGCCATATTGGATCTGACATTTTGAATTTAAAAAATTTTTTAAAACTGACTTCAATTTCGTAATCAGCTATCCCAAAAACATACAATATGGTAATATCAAGTTTTTTAAAAAAAACATTTTTTTTCTCACATACGGGGCACGAAAGCTTTATTTCTGCTATACTGCGAAGGGGTTAAGAGTATTTACGGCATGGACTCGAAGAAAATATAATATATGTTCTATCCGTTTTCACATAAATATCTACAATACTATTAAACACACGAATTTGCTATAAGAAGAGTACAACACAGACGATACGATTAACGAACGACTGATATAGATCATGTGTTATTCATTTGACATTTCTCTCCATTTAGGGTTTAAAAAAAGTACCAATAATGCAAATCTCATTTAAAATATTTTTATACCCTCCGTTTTGTAACTTTTCTTCTGCTTTTCGAATCTTTTCATTTCTTCTTCTATCTTTCTCTCTTATGCCACTCACGTTTTCTCCATTCAACAATCGATCCAATCTTATCTCCTCGTCTAAAATGACGTCCTTGATATTGTCTAAAAGTTAACAAGAATATATTTTTTTTAATGTTACTTATACTACAAATCCCTCTAAATGATTACTGGGACCATCTAGTTTTCTCCGTTTACACAAAGCAAACACTTATTTTGAAAAATCTGATAATAAAAAAATTTAATTAATTTCAATTAGGTTCATTATAATTTTTTTGCTATCTTTACGTGAAAATATGCTATCAAAACATAATTTTAGAAAGTTTTACAGAAGCGTCCGTGTTTGGACGGTTGTTGACAAATAATTTTGTTCATTAAATCTTACATGGAAAAAAAGTAGAACTGCATCTGAGAATGACCTTATAAAATGACTGTAACTTTTTCAATCTCTTCAAAGAAAATTCAAAAATAAGTTTCAGAGGAAGGTCGAATTGTGCATCGTAAATTAGATATTAACGTAAAAAAATAAGAAATATTTTAGAGGTGTGCAAAAAGCTCTAATCTGTCGACTCGAGCCGAAATTTTTTCGAGCCGAGTCGAGCCCGAGGTTGACTCGAGGTATCGAGTACTCGAAAATTCCGAGTACTTGAATGAATTCGAGCACTCGAGTAAATTCGAGAACTCGAGTGATTTCGAGCACTCGAAGTTTTCGAGTTCTCGAAAATATTCGAGTGAATTCGAGTATATTAAACGTTCAATTTTCATTCTTTTGCAAAAATTACTAAATTAATCAACAGATAAATGAATGACTACATATTTGAAATTACAAACTCATGAAAAAATAGTAAATAGCTTACAAACAATCGAATATTCAAATTCAATTTACATAAGTACTCGACTATTTTCGAGTACTCGATTATTTCAAGTACTCGTATTTACTCGAGTACTCGAAATATTCGGGTACTCGAAAATTTTCGAGTTTTTTATACAGCTCGGCTCGAACTCGACTCGAGCTCGAAAAATCTCGATCGAGTTTCGAGCTTTTTGCACACTACTAAAATATTTATTTCTTACTTTTTTACCTTTTTTTATTTTTTACCTAAAAATTGCCAAATGTTCGGGTGAATTCCTCCAAAACGTTTAACTGCACGGCTGTTAAAAGATTCACTCAGATTATTGGTGCGTTGCTCCAAATGGTTCACTGATAGAACATCCGCAATTTTCACCCAAGTTCGTTTGATATAACGGAGAAATCTTTCTAATCTCTGATGAAATATAACATCATATTCTTTTATTTTACTGTGAACGATTTTCCATGCACTCTCAATTTTTTCAGCGGGTAATAGAGGCAAGGAAAGGACCAACTCCAGAAATTCGTGCGGACCCTTGCGAAGCCCTGACTTCTTCCAACGTTTTCGCACAGCCTATATAAATTTTTACTAACTAATACTTCAAGAAATTACAATTGTTATGTATGTTGGTCATTCAATAATATTTGTGTATAATAATCTCAAATGAAGAATCAAATGGAAAAGAAAAACCAGAAGTTGAATTACCTGAATGTATTTACAGTTTTTGTCAGTCAAATATTGTCCTGTGGTAAGTGATTAAAATGTATACATATTTCGTTCGTCTAGCTTTCCAAATGTGAAAACCAACACCACCCAGCATTGGCAAAATTGGCACTTAGTCTTCGCAAACAATACTGGGCAGACTCTAGTGGTGTTAATTGTGGTTGGACATCGGTAGCCAAATCTCAACAAACATTAATTTCCCAATCTTGGCAACTATTATTGATTTAATTTTTGTAATCATTATTGACTCAATATAGGCGCCAATAGCGAACTATTGTGCATGAAAGAATTAAAAAAAATTTAGGTAAGTGTGAGTTACATTCGCTCACCTAAGATTCCCTTCACGATTATTTAAATTCGTAACCTTTTCCTATATAATTTGCCAGTGAAACGAAATTGTAAATTGTTTCAACTTCACAACAGTAATAACAATTTAGAAAAATCACGCTTATTAAACAAAATTTTGATTAGTTCCTCGAAAAGGATTTCTGATTCAAAAGTATTGAATCTTTGCTCAAAAACAATATTCAAAATAAATTCAATACGGTTCGCTGTATTTTTCGTTTAATCTATTTTCAAAAATATACGTATGTATACTAATTTTCAACTCTAAATCTTTAAAATTGTAAAAATTAAAAAGAGACACGCGATTTTCTAAAAGAAATTAGTTTCTCTTAAAAAATGATATTTAAATAAATTCTAATCAGATCTGATGAATATTTCGTAATATCTGTATGTGAAAATACGTATATGTGTACCAATTTTAAACTCACAGGTTGAAATTATTAAATTTAAATGAAAAAGCACTTTGTTAACCTACATAGCTTAAATACAGTAAATCATTAATATCTGTAATATATTAAATAGAAATTAATAATATAATAAATAAAATAGAATAAAAAATATAGGGTAATTCAAATAACTGAAAATCAGTGCTAATATTAGCCCAGCAATGTGCAATATAAATTTGCCATTATATAGGTCTGTTGTTTAGGCCATTAATGCACCAGTATTGTATCAAGATTCAGTCCAATTCTGCCAAGTTATTATGCCATTAATAAATGGAGAATCGAGTCAATTTCGGTAAATAAAAATAATAAGTGATCATTAGTAAAGTAATCGGATTATTCAAGGCCGCAATGTTGCGTCGTATTGACAGTGTTGGTATTTCGCACTTATTACAGTAAAATTTTTCTTAATTCTTAAATGTATTCAAGCAGTTTGATTATTGTTCAGCAAAATCACAGATTTAATTGCAATTCTTGTTCTGGATATTAAAAACATTGCTTAAGAATCAGTGAACAATATCAACAATTCCCAGGTATGGTCAAATTTTGTGCATCTTGTTAAAAAAGTTAGATATTGTCGACAATGCCCGGTTCTTGAGCATTGACTGTAACATACTGACACACGCGTGAAACATTTTTTGATTCTTAAAATTGAAAAAAATTAAAAATACATCCAAAAATTAAACTTAAAAATTTTTAGTATTACAATGCATCCAAAGAGGAAGCAATACTAATATGGAAATATTCTCGTGAATACTTTCACATAGGTATCAATTTTTATATATGTAGCTCTAAATCGAGATAACCTAAATTAAGCTATAATTTTTAATCATTTTGAAAACTTCTAATAAATAATTATGAAATGTTACTTTTTTAAAATGGAACCAACATCCGTGGCATTTGCAATTTGTAAAGCACTTCTTAACTGATTTAATTGCTGCCTTTTCGAAATCCGACATAATATCTTTCATATTCTCGCGCATATGAGGACAACATTCAAATAGTTTTTCGAAAATTGAATCGTACGTCAAGGTTGTTCTTCTTGAACTCAAGACAAAAACCGTCCCAACACCCTACGTGACAAACAAATTTACCATTGTAATTTACAAAATCAAGTAAAAATATTTATAAGAGTCAATACATTTTTTGAAAGTTATTAGCAAAAAGGGTTTTCTTGAACATTTTAAAACACAAAAAAAATATAATAAAATCAAAATATGATATTTAATACGCTAAAATGATGCACCACTGACGCAGTCAAAGTGAACAATAATTCACTACTTTAATAAACTTTACTTTTCCATGTATTCTCATCTGCATGATGTAACATTGACACGCATCAAGATTGGATGGAGTGATCTATCAATAAAATTAATTAAAAATTAATATAGGTTCTTTATATTAACAGGTATAAGGGAGCGAGTTATATAAATGAGAACCCTAAAGGTAATAGAAGAACATTAATTTTGAGTAATTATAGAGACGTTTTACTTTTATGTATTGTACACTACGTTTCACTACTCCAACGCCTCACAAGGAATTGTGTAAAATATTAAAAATATTTAAACATTTTTATTATACATTTTGTATAATTTAAACTTCTTAAGAAAATAATTACTATGTAATAATGCTCTCGGGAAGGGGGGGCAGGATGTAATACGCAATAAGGAGGAAGTGAAAACCATAAAAAAATAAAAGAAGCAAAACAATGAAAGGTGGGGGTGAAAATATAGAGAAAAGTGTGTGACGTCACATAATTTGCTAAGCAAAAATTACTTTCGTCACATAAAAATTTACTTCTACCAAGCTAGAATTACTTTCGCCACTCTTCACAAAGAAATTGATAAAAATTGAATTTGTTTCACTCCTTTCTAATCTAAATAGTAGTACTTTCAGAGCAGACATTAAAGAAAAAACTGCTCTATTATAAATTATTTTTCATGACACTGAAGTTACCAACGTTGAATCGACGAAAAGAATTTTTTTCCTAAGATTGAATATTTCCCCGCCTTGGTTGAGGATTTTTAGTGTTTAAGGATGTATTTGAGACCAAAATAAAGAAGTTTCAATTTTAAAAAATTGGTTCTTGGCCTTTAAACTAAACTGAAAACGAAAAATTTGTTCGTTGAATCGTCGAATCAACGTTGGTAACTTCAGCGTCATTATTTTTCAAAATATTGAATCTTTTTCTAACTGGGTATCTAAGGGTTTTTTGGGGTCTCTGATTATGAATATGATGTTTAAAAAAATATCAGATTTTCACAAAAGTAGGTATCTAGGGTTTTTGAGTTCGTTCATTTAAAATGTATTACAGTGTACTTTATCATATGCAAAATAATGCTAACGTCAAACGTTCCGTCCATGAAAATTTCTTTTGCTTTGTCCAATTGCTGAAGCAATTTTTGACTTGAGAAAAGCACCGCCATACTTCCATCGTCAGCAACAGCTTTGCCGACATAAATATCATTAACTGGTTCATATTTAAATAACATGTCTCCAAGTTCTTTAATAGTTTTAGCAGTCGGTCCCCTCTTCTTCCTTCTTATTCTTTTAATAGCCTGTTGCATGCTCGAAAGAGATAAATTCACTTGTTTACCCTGCCTTCTAAATCTATGAAAATATTAGTACATAAAGTACGAACAAAAAATAAACATGAACCACATATTCATTTTTATGTTAATTAAAAAAAGATCGCCATAGTTAGACGAAAAAATAAAGTTATTTTGCACATATTTAAAAAATGCAGAATAGATGAAGAAGCAGAATAGCAAACTTGGAGGGAAGATCAATAGTATTTACAGACATTTGAAATTTTACTAAAAAATACGATTTCATAAAATTTATTAAAATTATTAAAATTATTATTATTATTTATTAAAATTTATTTTTGTTTTTTTTACGATTTTCATTTTCCCTCATTTTTTTATCGCCATAAATAAAGTCAAAAAAAGAGTGTAAATTTTTTAAAGATTTGTAATTTGCTTTCGGTTGTTGCATAAGAGAATCCAAATTAAATGCCAAACTGTGATTAGTTTTGGTAGAAATAAAAATTTTATGATCAAAAAATAGATTTCAAAAAATCGTATTTTTTATAAATTTTTTCTCGCCGTCACAAAAGTCAAAAAGAGAGTAAATTTTTTTTACAGATCTGCAAATTGTCTACCATTGTTGCTCAGCGGAATCATTCTATAAAATTAAATATTTGTCCCATTAATTTTCGAATTTAACAAATTACCCCCTTTTTTCAATTTCAAATTAGTCGATATATTTTAGATTTTGCAACCTAATATCGAGAAAATTCAGGAAATTAACCAATACTTTTCTGAATATAATATATTGTTTAATATTTTTTTAAAATCTTTGCCAATAGAATGAAACAAGAAACCCAGGAATTTTGTAAAGCATTAAATGTGTTTTAACATTTTCCTAAAACAAATAAAAATAACTTTACAAGTTGTGTAATTTTCAGATAAAAATGAAAAATTTTGAAAGAGAAAAAATATTTTTGAAAAATTACAATTTCTTGCATGTTTTTAATAAAGCCTATAAATTATAAAATTAAATACTTTATACTTGTTAATATTTACAATATTTCTTTACTTTCTATTTCGATTCCAAATACTTAAGTCCACAATCTATAAATTCTATAATTCAAAAGGAAGAACAAAACAATTGTTTTGAAAAATAATACTAAAAATGTTCTACGTGATCCGAGAAGAGAAATAAACCAACAAATTGAGTGAGAATAAGAATTTCAGAAATCGTATTTTTTTGCTAAAAATTTTCGGTTTCAGTAGTCAAAACTATTGACAGTTTGTCTTAGTTCTGATTTGGATTTTACTTTGTAACAATCGAGTTTAATTTGCAGATCTTTAAAATATTTACACTTTTTCTCGACTTTAGTGACAGCGATAAAATATTGAGTGAAAATATAACAAAAAAAAATTTTTTGTTAATTCAACGAGATGAAAACTTTCCACTCTGTTTAAAAGATGTGAATCATACATAATCATACCTAAAAGAGATACAAAATATATCTAAAAATTGTTAAACATTTTTATCTTCTTATATATTCAAAAAGGAAAAAACTTTATATTTAGAATCAATTACTTGCGAATAGTTTTAGAATATATATCAACAGGATTCTTTTCTGTTTCTGTGGCCAATTTAAGCATTTCATCCCGCGCTTGCCTGTCATTTTCATCATTTTTCCTCTTTCTGAAACAAATTCTGGAGTTATGCTCTCTTTTCAAATCTAAACCATCACCATTTTTCACCAAGGTTGCAGGACAGCCTCTTTTTCTTTTAGAACATCTAAATTAAATTTATTTGTAAACAAAAACCATAAAGCTTTAGAAATTTTTTTCTATGGATATAATTTGAATTTGCTTATTTTATTTCATGATAATTCATGATAATTCATGATAATTCTGTCAAATAATTGAGCACATATGTAAACAGAAAACTATTTAAAAATTAAAAAATAAGTTTTAAATGTTTATTTTTTCAGGGTTACTATGGTTACCCAATTTCAAAATTCGATGAGATTTACACATTTTCCAGACAAGTTTTTTCTTACAATAATATGCATAATAATATATTGAAAGTATAAAATGAATATAACATAATCAATAGCTCATTATGAAAAATTTATTTAAATGAAATTAACAATATAATCATTTAAAAGTCTATTATTTCAAACATAATATGTACATTCATAAATATATTTGAACTGGAATGTCCCCTTAAACAATATTTATTTAAGTAAATTCGATGAACAAAATTTAATTATGGCAATAAGTCTTTCTTTCTTTCTTTTGCTTTAATGGCCTTTGATTTTGGCAATAAGTCAAAAAGGTCAAGAGCCAATTTTACAAAATTTAAATTTTTCCATAAAAAATTGAATTAATTCATTTACACATTTCCATGCAAGGATTTTATTTTTTATTGTGCATTTAATCACATTTATAATAGAATTTGATATCACAAGAAGATATCACATATCGCATATTTGATATCACAAAGGATAAGTTTTTTTATAGAAACATATAAACAAGCTACAAATTTCTGAACCGCTTTTCATTGAATGCCTTCAATTCGAAAAATTCTAAGCACTTCATTTTTCACTTTAGAGTAAAGTCTGTACTTATTTTCCCAATTTTTTATACTGACAATTTTTTAAATAAAAGGAAGAAAGTATAGTTTTTTCCTTTTTCACAATAAATGGCACTACACTTCAATAAGTGTATTATTTCTTGCGTGTAAATGTTTAACAACAATCATTATTTTCAATAATGATATACAATTTGTAAAATGAAAACAAATCAATTACTTCAAAATAGAATTACGGTTGCGCACATTCTTGATGAAACGTAGGCAAATATTTCGATCATATGTAAATATTATACATCTTTCCACTCCGAATTTTATTTCAAATTTAAATATAAAAATATATTTACATTTTAACAGATCAAGTACACCAATTTGGAGGTTACATCACGGTCGTATAAATAGGTCTAGAATCTTTGGTGGTGGGGGCATTGTGCAGTTTTAGGTGAGTGTAGAATCAGCATTATAAGAAAGAGGAGTACGGAGATATACATCTATACTAGAGCTGTGCAAATGTCAAAAATTCGATTCTCTCCATAAAGGCCTTTCTCCAATAGGAACCTAAACTTTTGCGTTGCGTGACTGACGCGTTGATTTTAGCATTGGTTGCCAATAGCAACCGACGCAATGCATACGCAACGCAAGAGTTTAAGATCCTATTGGAGAAAGGCCTTAAAGGCCAACGCAGAATAGAAACGTAACCGAAATCGTAACCGCAAACGCACCCGGAATAATGAGTTGGAGAAGGACAAACAATATGTCTATTCTTCATTAACTAATTCTTCCGGTTGCGTTTGCTATTACGATTCCGGTTACATTTCTATTTTGCTCAGGCCTTAGGCTGCAGTCCCATGGCAGCGTTTTGCGTTGCGTTTTGTCACTAGACCCTGAGTGTAAACATAGCAAACATATATCTGCATCTCTTTTACATTCATGGTCTAGTGACAAAACGCAACACAAAACGCTGCCATGGGACTGCAGCCTTAAGAATTAACATGGACTCGGTTCGATTCGAATTTCGAGTCTATGTAAAATTCGAGTTATTGCACACCTCTAATCTATACTCCTCTCTCTCATTAGGTACACGTTCACGTCCACGTTCGACGCGCTTATTGTAGAACCAACTTAAAACGCTAGTTCTAAAACTTTCCACGACTGCGGCGGGTGTATCGTTAAAAGTGCTTGGATTCGACAATTCTGTAAGGGTACGGTCAAACTTCGGTAGATAGGGAGGCTACCTATCTATCATATAATATAACGTATAAGAGTGAGAAAAATAAGAACATTTTTTATTTCTCTAACTCTTATACGTTATATTATATGATAGATAAATAGCCTCGCTATCTATCGAGGTGTGACCGTACCCTAACCTCTAAAGATTCGTTGCCATGGTAATCATATACATTTTAAGGTTACGTGAAACCAACGTAAACAAACCAAGTACTTCAAATTCGTTAAGCCGTCACCTGCCGTGGTAAGTTTTGGCCGCAGCACGACCCTTCTCTCATCACCAAAGTGACCTTACCCTAACAAAGTATATATTGAAACCATCCTTGTGATGTAATATATTTATGTGTATTGGACAACGATAGTCTGAAGTATACACCATCCTTGTTCAACACACATAAATTTATGTGTTAAACAAGCACGGTTTGAGGGTTGCTTCATAATGAGAAAGAAAAAAGTAAAAATATACTTTTATCCTTTTCTTTCTCACTTCACTCTTAGTTTCTTGTGTAACGTTCAGATAGTTTACGTTGGCTTCGTACTGTCCATTAAGGTGCGTACATATAGCATATAGCCATTTTTAAATTTGTAGATTACACTTTTTAAGAAATCAAAAAACATGAGAGCAAATTCTTAATGACGGGTTCGATAAAAATTGTACACTGCTGAATGGCAGACGATATTTGATAGTGATTTAAATCTCATTATGAAGCAACGCTTTACGCATCCATGTGATTTCACCCTTATTGGTCAGGTTACGTTTCCATTATGCTTAGACCTTTATGTGTTTTGTCTATACTGCCGCTCGCCACAAATGACAACTTCAATTTGTTTATGTGCCTGACAGAACTTTTCGTTAAAGGCTAATAATTTTATTAATCGTTTAAAACTTGAAAGATAAAATCACCATGAATAATTAACATAATTCAAAAAATGGACAACGTCAAACGTCGCAAATTTACGAAGCAGTTTAAAAAGATACAAGTATGTTTCGTAGAATTGTAAATAGTTTGTTAAGATATGCCACAATAAAATTTAAATTAATTATTAGATTTATTATTAATGAATCGTTAATTTTAATAGATTAACATTTCATCATCACAATGAAATAAATATTTTTGGCATATTTGCTTATTTAAAATAAATAATTCAGGCTCGCAATTTAGCTTTATAATAATTTGTAATGATGAACTGGAATTTTTTTCAATGTGTCAATTTGAGCAATGCGTTTAATTTTTCTGAATCTCGACATTTTGAGGTCTCCTGATAACTTAAACAAATTTGAATGTATCGACTTGAAAATTGGTATACACTTCAATTCGAGTAAATTTGTCATTGAAATGGAAATTGCATGTATATTCGGCCAAGTGATAACTAGTTTAAAGTCATATATAGGCATTAAACAAAGAAATTTTGAAAAGAATTTACTAAAATTTATTAATTCCACCGACTGTTGCGTCTCTTTGGTTCATTCCAGCTTAATGGACAAGATCGTCCCCGAATTCAATAAGACAAAAACTATCATGGTCTATATTCTCGTAATGAATTTTTTACTTATTTTTGAAAAAAACTAGAATGTGTCCAAATTGTTTAGAGTTTAAATTGATACTATGTAATTTTCAATTCAATTCCCTAAAATTTATTCTAGTTATCGTCAACCAAACTTTTCGTCTACATATAGACAGACACTTTTATAAGATTTACTTTTTTATAATCAGGAACCACAAAATGTCGAGATTTACAGGAAAATTGAATACTTTCTCGTTATGATGAGAATGTAAAAATTTCAATCACAATTTTTACAATAAAAAATAAAATTGTAAATAAAAGATCCATAAGAAAAATAAAAAATAAATGGGACGCAGAGTAGGATCCCTATACAATAATGGAGAACAGTCTTATCCGTTATCCAGGAACAAACCAACAGTACGTTCAAAGTGTCCACGTTTCCGCAACGCTGGTAAAACCAATCGTTCCTATTAGGGTTGGCAATAATTTTTCCATAAAAAATGTTTTTTTATCGCTATAAAAATATGATTTATATGTAAAAGTCATCGCCCTATCTAATAAAAAACTTTTCTCAATATTTCTTCATTCTGAAAGATTAAATTAATAAAATTTTGATTATTTTTTATTACAGTAAAACTATAATTAAATTCTCGTAGTCACAAAAACCTATTGTCGAAAAATAGTTTTTTTCAGCGCAATAGGTCCACAATTGACACAATATTACCAGTAAAATGACTAAAGTTTAGCTTCTCATAAATTTTTATTATTATGATAAAAAATATGTTTAAATCAACTGTAATATATTATTATGTATTTTGTCAAAATTTGTTTACAATTGTATTTTTTCAGCTTCCATCGGAATTATTCCATTTTACATCCTGCCGGCTTCTGCGACATAAGTATCCAACAATGAACAACATTCACAGAAAATTAGTAATTAGTTTCATTAATAGACTTGGATTTTTGTATGCCTTGGACAAAGGCCAAGTTTTTGGCCAGTTGCAAGTTGCTACATAAATACTAAGCGAGTCTAGAAACTTTAATTATTAATAACACCAATTTGTAATTGAAAATATGTGATTGTCTTCCATTCTTAAATCCTTTCATATTGGAGAAAAATCGATAGCAATGGGCTTTAAAAATAAAAAATAAATGGCCATAAATTATTTTTCAACAGGTACATAATTTAAACTCATCGTGATAATAAAATAACTCAAGATTTACTTTAATCATTTGAAAATAGTACATTACCAAGTGTAATGTATGTTTTGTCAAAATTTTATTACATGTTTATTCTTCCAGTGCACAAATTCTTCCGGCTCACTTTCTCACAACGCTTATGACCGTTACGCCAGCACACAGAGGAAATTTTTTTCAATTTACTGTTCAAAAATGTTTACATCCTGCAATTTTTAACCGATTTGAGTGTTCTTTATTTTAAATTAAAAAAGAATAAATTCCGAAGAGACCCCTCGAGAATAATTTTTGAATTTTCAATTGTTAATATTTTTGATCGACAGGAACAAGAGTTAACTATTTGTTGACTAATATTGTTTATAACAATTGAAATAAATTCTTCTGTTGTATTACTTATCTGGAGGTAATATTAGATTAATTTAAACTGATTTTGATTAGGTGCAGTAATAGAATAAAAAAAATAATCAATCTTTTTTAAAAAAATGTACTAATTTGATAACTTTGAAACAATTGAAAATTCAAAAATCGGCCTCGAGAGATCTCTTAGAAATTTATTTCCCTTTAATTCAAAACAAAGATCACTCAAATCGGTTAAAAATTGTATTCTGTAGACATTTTTGAACAGTAAATTCTAAAAAATCTCACTGTACAACATTGCGGGAACGTCCCGAAGGGTGCGTGTCGATGGTTTGTTCCAGCTTAGTGGACAAGAAAGTTCCGAGGACAATTGAAAGCAACTCTAGGCTGATGTCTTATGAAAAGAAAAAGTCAATGACAGCTAATTAGTCTTTAACAGGTATGAGATTCAATTTCATTGGTATAGTAAAATAAATAAAATTTCTGGATGAGAGAGAAAAATCGAAATTTTTTAACTAAAAGGCTAAAATTTTGGTGCATTTAACTAATTTACATGTGGTGCACGGAATTCTCGTTTCTTATGTGCATGTAACTCACACTTGTCAAATTTTTTATATAAAAAAAAGAAACGTATTATATCTGTTTCTTAAAATCTATAAATACTTTAGGACAACAAATGGATGAGGAAGATGTAGAGTCAACGTGTTCACATTATGCAAAGAAGAAATTGGATCCATTCAAAACGCAGTTTTTCGAACCTTCACCAAAAACATAGAAACAAGACTTTTTTGAAGGATGAACGCAATCCTTGAATCACGGTTTTAAATATCAGAAAGGAAAAATTTCTCCAATGTAAATGTACGTATATTTTACAAATTTGACACTTTATTTTTATTAATTTCACTTTAAATTTGCGATGTTTCTCAACTTGAAGGTATTCTAAAAGTTTCCATATAATTAAATAATTTTACAGTCTACAAATTAATTAGCATCATTTCCTGCTTTGATGTGTGACACATAATAGTTGTACCTAAACAAGAATCTCAAATGAAACTAATAATTGGTTTCAAGAATAGATTTGCATTCATGTATGACTTGTACAATGGCTAATTTTTTGGCCAGTTACAAGTTGCTACATGAATATATTGCATATCAAGAAACTTTAATTATTAGTTTTACTAATCTGTGATTGAAGAAAAATTAATAGAGAAAGAGGTTCATCAAATTATGAAGAAAATAATTTCAAAAAGAGGAAACGTCTCAAAATAATCAACGGGCATAATCTACTGCAACCTTCAGTCCACAAATTAAGAACCAACAATTTACTTTGAATTTCTTTTTAGGTAAGATAGAATTTCAATGTCAAAATTTCGTCAATTTATAGAAATTGTACTTTTATATCTAAAAATTTTTACAATTCATTCGTACTAGATCCACTTTTCTATCCTATCATGTGCACTCCAATTCTGATCATGTGGAAAGAAATAATTCTTTAAGGTCTACATATTTCAATTCAACAGGTGCAGTATTTTATAACTAAAATTAATTAAATTCTCACATGAAACAAAATTATGTTATTATGATGGAGAAATATTTTCTTATCAACTTTAATCTAACAAATATATTTTTTTAGCATCAGAATTTTTCCTTTTTATATCCTGCCAGCTCATGTGATATCACCATTCAACAATGGACGACAACATTCACAGTAAACTAGTAATTAGTTTTAATAGTATATTTGCATTCTTGTATGCCTTGTACAAATACCAAATTTTTGGCAAGTTGCAAGTTGCTACATGAATACATTGCATATATAGAAACTTTAATTATTAGTGGTACTAATCTGTGATCGAAGAGAAATTAATAAAGAAAGATGTTCATCAAATTATGAAGAAAGGAATTTGAAAAAAAAGAAACGTCTAAAAATAATCAACTCATATAATATACTGCAGATTTCAATCCACAAATTAAGAACCAACAATTTACTTGGAATTTCTTTTTGGGTAAAATAGAATTTGAATGTGAATAATTTGTCAATTTATATAGAAATTTTAATTTTTGATCTAAACATTTTTACAATTCATTTGTACTAGATCCACTTTTCTACCCTATCTTGTGCACTTCAATCCTGATCCTGTGGAAAGAAATCATTCTTCAAGGTCTACATGTTACAATTCAACAGGTATAGTATTTTATATCTAAAATTTATTCATTTCTCACATAAAACAAAATTATGTTATTATGATGGAGAAATATTTTCTTATCAACTTTAATCTAACAAATATATTTTTTCAGCATCACAATTTTTCCTTCTTCTATCCTGCCAGCTCCTGTGACATCACCATTCAACAATGGACGTCAACATTCACAGTAGACTAGTAATTAGTTTTAAAAGTATATTTGCATTCTTGTATGCCTTGTATAAATATCAAAATTTTGGCAAGTTGCTACATGAATATGTAGCAAATCTAAAAACTTTAATTATTAGTCATACTAATATGTGATTGAAAAGAAATGATGAAGCAAAAATCATTAATCAGTTTGTGAGGAAAGGAATACCACTATAAGAAAGTTAGTGGTGAAAATCAAACAAAAAAAATTTGTTTCTGAAAGAAAATAAGGACACTCAAAACCATGAATGGAACTGGAAACCAACAACACATTTTGAATTTTCTTTAGGTAAAAATGAAATTTATTTTAAATCAATTGCAAGTGACTAGGTCTGCTCAACACAACTGTCTTCTATTCTCGGATCCTATCAAATTAGATGTAAATATTTACTATAATAATTAAAAAATATTCATGAAATCTTCCAGGAATATTACACTGAAAAATTCGTAGAAAGTCCTAAGAAATATGTCTCGAGAATTTTACAACAAACAAAAAAGAAGAATAGGCCAAGAATATTAAAAATTATTACTTCTGGAACATTTAATATGAATATTGCAAAGAATATTGCATTTAATCTACAGACAACAAGCTACAGGACAATCTGTAATTCTTTTCAGGTAAAATGAATATTCAATGAATTGGACAAATAATTTTAGACACAAATACTAGTACTCTACTTATTTTGTCGGTTATAGTTAATTGATCAACATTAAATTATTATCAAATTTATCTTACAAGTTCCTTTTCCACAGTCCACAAATCAATCCCCTTTATTTCCTACCTCCATCTGTGACACAGTACAATACGCAAACGGGACATAAAATATGGCAGCATTCAATCAACAGACAATAACTGAAGTGAGAGAATTTTTCGAGAATCTAAATGGGGATATTGTCAGTACAGTCTTAATTCTTTTCAGGTACAATTCATATTTAATTTAAATAAGTCTCCATTTCATTAAAATGCTCAAACACGATTTTATGAATTTAATGACTAAGAAAACTGAGGTTTGAAACTATCAACTTTAAAAATATTTTCGAAATTCATGTTACATGAATTTTGAAAACTAAATTTACAAAGTATACTCGGCCGGACCAACACAATTAATTTTAGATATAAATAATAGTATTTGAATTATTTTTAACTTTATCTAATTTATTTGTTTCAAATAGCATTGATATGAACACCTCTGAGAGTCTATGAAACTTGGACCTTTATTCGGAAGTGATTTCGTCATTCCACTTCATTTCCTGCCTTCAATTTTGACGAAGTAGCTGTACCGACATATAAAGATGAGAGAACATTTTTCAAGACAATATAAAAAAATCGTCAATTTAATGTAAAATTTTACAGGTAAAATTAAAATTTCAATATAAATAAAATATGAATTACGAAATGTATTCTAATAAAAATTTCAAAAATTTGTCAAAATAATATATATTTAAACATATTTTTAATTTTTCAAGAAATGAATTTTTTTTAAATCTAAAAACAAAATTTATACCATCTAAAAAACCTGGAAATATCAGACTTTTTCAGGTTAATTGTAGACAAGTTATGAATATTAAATGCAAATATTTCAGAACAACAAATGGATTAGCAGAGTGCTGAGTGAGCATCTTACATATTGCGTGGAGAAGGAAGCCACAGAAAGCGATGACAGTCATCAAACATCCATCCAGCATCATGACAGTTCAAGGATCGAGAATAACGCAGTGTGTCGTTTGCAAGAAAAAACCAAGATATTATGAAGCATTTACTGTTGTTGATTTTTCATTTAAAAAAGTGGAAAATTCTTTATGGTAAGTTATACATTATAATTTATATCTATTTTGCAAATGTAATACTTTTTTCGTAATTTTTACTTTATAAAAAAAAGTTATTAGACAAATTTTATAATTAAGGTGTGGAAACTCCGACTCAAATCTCAAAAACTGAAGGAGAAAAAATCAATCCAATGAAATCGTACCATTAAGCAGTTGGAACAATCAGAATGACAAGAAAAACAATTACAGCTGTCTAAACTGAAGATTCACTTACCTAGGTATTTAAGAAAAAAATTATTTATATATTTCCACTGTTTTATTCACAAATTAGTGTACAGCGACTCAACAAAACATTAAATTTCCCACACTTGCCATAAGTCAATCCAATAGCACCGACCGTTCCGTCATTGTTGCGAGAACGACTTGTTGGGCCATTCGGTTTGTCCCGTTGGTTGGTTCGTTCAATAGCAAAATAAAAAAATTAGAAAAATAATATTGTATAAACTGAAATAATTACATTTGTAATTATTGTTTTGCCCAAATGCCGTCAGGTGGCAGTTGCATACAGAGGGCCGAATGTTACCGCCAATATTACACGTTATTAAGTTATCAATCACAACAGGAGAGAAAGATAAATTTTCTTGTCAGTTTGTTTCTTTAATTTTTATGGATAATTTTTGATGGACGATCGGAATGATCATCAACAGCCTTCCTTTTTAAAGAGTTGCTCATTTTTTGTCCATTTAACACTTTTTCGCTATCCTGATTATAATTATGAATAACATTTTGTTTAATTACATCATAATTGGAATTTAATTTCATAAAGGCTTTACATACTTTTTTGAACATCTCCATCTTTGCATATCATTTTTAAGGGTCTATGGAAAACACTTATTGTCAACTTACTCCTAAATTGCTATTTCAATTCGATGATTAAATTTCATGAGCGCTGCTCATTATACCTGGGGTTTTGAACGCAACTAAATCACAGTACTCAGTTTTACATAAAATTAGATGATCTACGCAAAATTAAATCTTTAGAATAAGAAATAAGAAGTCTTAAGCTTAATACAATCGTCCCGCCGTATCCTAGCGTATCATTTTATCAACAGTCCTTTATCAACCCCCAAGAACCACTTGACCAAGAAATTTCATAGAACCACGATCACCCTTAAAACAGTTCAGTTTTATTATTTACTAGACTCTTTCCTACAATTACCTTTTAAAATGTCATGAAACTTTTCAAGCGTTTTACAATTATAATTTTTATCATATAAATATTTACTTACCTACGAAAAAATAATTACAAATATCGCCTGAAATTAAACGTCCTCTTGATAAACAAGTAATAAAAAACACTAACATCTCTAGATGCTATAGACACTGTGTTTCTCATAAAAAAATTTCGTTCTTATTTCTTTTGTGATTAAAATTACACAACGTATCTTATAAAGAAAAATTAATATAAATCTATTACATTTTCAGCTTGCTAATAGAAAAAAATCCAATCAAGTGGAGGTACTTACCATTAACTGAAGCGACTGAATGAACGGCCCAAAAATTAAGTGTCAAAACAATATCGGTTTATAGGATATTTGCTCCAATGTCCACAGGAAGAAGAGTTTGAAAATAAATTCTGCATACGTCAACTTTATGTTGTGATGGAAAAAAAAATCTACAATAACACAGAAGCTACAACAACAATATCATCGATCAACAAAGAGATAAGTACTTTTATTACAAACTATTTTGAATTATCTATTCCGAAAATTCTATAAAAGTTGACAAAATAAAACCTATAATGTTGAAATGCTAGACGACAAAATGTCAATCTGCGTTTTAAAAATCAGAGTGCAAAGTCTTTTCACTTTTAGTTGACAACTTTCTGTAGCAGATGTCAAAATGACACCTAGTGCGAAGATGCTGGGGGTCAGGATGACAATCTAGCTTCAAAAAGTCACAACTTGTACTAATTTACCCGTTTGGTTAAAAACTTCCTGAAGCAGATGTCAAAATGACACCTAGTGCGAAGATGCTGGGGGTCAGAATGACAATCTAGCTTCAAAAAGTCACAACTTGTACTAATTTACGCGTTTGGTTAAAAACTTCCTGAAGCAGATGTCAAAATGACACCTAGTGCGAAGATGCTGGGGGTCAGGATGACAATCTAGCTTCAAAAAGTCACAACTTGTACTAATTTACACGTTTGGTTAAAAACTTCCTGAAGCAGATGTCAAAATGACACCTAGTGCGAAGATGCTGGGGGTCAGGATGACAATCTAGCTTCAAAAAGTCACAACTTGTACTAATTTACCCGTTTGGTTAAAAACTTCCTGAAGCAGATGTCAAAATGACACCTAGTGCGAAGATGCTGGGGGTCAGGATGACAATCTAGCTTCAAAAAGTCACAACTTGTACTAATTTACCCGTTTGGTTAAAAACTTCCTGAAGCAGATGTCAAAATGACACCTAGTGCGAAGATGCTGGGGGTCAGGATGACAATCTACCTTCAAAAAGTCACAACTTGTACTAATTTACCCGTTTGGTTAAAAACTTCCTGAAGCAGATGTCAAAATGACACCTAGTGCGAAGATGCTGGGGGTCAGGATGACAATCTACCTTCAAAAAGTCACAACTTGTACTAATTTACCCGTTTGGTTAAAAACTTCCTGAAGCAGATGTCAAAATGACACCTAGTGCGAAGATGCTGGGGGTCAGGATGACAATCTAGCTTCAAAAAGTCACAACTTGTACTAATTTACCCGTTTGGTTAAAAACTTCCTGAAGCAGATGTCAAAATGACACCTAGTGTGAAGATGCTGGGGGTCAGGATGACAATCTAGCTTCAAAAAGTCACAACTTGTACTAATTTACTCGTTTGGTTAAAAACTTCCTGAAGTAGATGTCAAAATGACACCTAGTGCGAAGATGCTGGGGGTCACGATGATTATCTGCTTATAAAAAGATTGTTTAAATGTGTTTCACCATGTCAGGATTACGATTTCATCTCTACTGTCGATTCGCACTAATGGTTGACGAGAAAAACGAGAAAAATTGAAAAAATTTCTAAGTCCAAAATAATAAATTTAAACTATTGTTTTTAAATAATATTAAAAAATAATAAAAATCAAGTCACTGCTTAAGAGAATTTAATTAAAATATATTATATTTAATAATATTGCCTTTGTGTTCAATATATTAATTATATTCGAAAGGTTCAAAAAAAAATTGGGAGAATGTCCTATCCTCTAAAAATTCATCGACTAATTATTGTATAATTTAGTTAATTAAATTTTTTTTAAAGAGAAAAATTGTGAAAAAAATTATTTTTAGCCCGAAAAAATTTTTTTGTTGGGGAAATAATTTTTTTTGACAATTTTTTTCTTTAAAAAAAATTTATGGACTAATTATTGATTAATTTAGTTAATTAAATTTTTCTAAAGAAAAAAATTGTGAAATAATTATTTCCAGTCCAAAAAAAATGTTTCGTTTGGGAAATAATTTTTTTGAAAATTTTTTTCTGTAAAAAAAATTAATTGACAAATTACTGTATAATTTAGTTATTTAAATTTTTGTAAAGAAAAAAATTGTGAAAAAATTATTACCTGTCCAAAAAAAATGTTTCGTTGGGAAAATAATTTTTTTGAAAATTTTTTTCTTTAAAAAAAATTCATCGACTAATTATTGTATAATTTAGTTAATTAAATTTTTTTAAAGAAAAAAATTGTGAAATAATTATTTCCAGTCCAAAAAAAATGTTTCGTTGGGGAAATAATTTTTTTGACAATTTTTTTCTTTAAAAAAAATTCATCCACTAATTATTGATTAATTTAGTTAATTAAATTTTTCTAAAGAAAAAAATTGTGTAATAATTATTTCCAGTCCAAAAAAAATGTTTCGTTGGGGAAATAATATTTTTGAAAATTTTTTTCTGTAAAAAAATTAATTGACAAATTATTGTATAATTTAGTTAATTAAATTTTTTTAAAGAGAAAAATGGTGAAAAAAATTATTTTTAGCCCGAAAAAATTTTTTTGTTTGGGAAATAATTTTTTTGAAAATTTTTTTCTTTAAAAAAAATTCATCGACTAATTATTGATTAATTTAGTTAATTAAATTTTTCTAAAGAAAAAAAAAGTGAAATAATTATTTCCAGTCCAAAAAAAATGTTTCGTTGGGGAAATAATTTTTTTGAAAATTTTTTTCTTTAAAAAAAATTTATCGACTAATTATTGTATAATTTAGTTAATTAAATTTTTTGAAAGAGAAAAATGGTGAAAAAAATTATTTTTAGCCCGAAAAAATTTTATTGTTGGGGAAATAATTTTTTTGACAATTTTTTTCTTTAAAAAAAATTCATCGACTAATTATTGATTAATTTAGTTAATTAATTTTTTCTAAAGAAAAAAATTGTGAAATAATTATTTCCAGTCCAAAAAAAATGTTTCGTTGGGAAAATAATTTTTTTGAAAATTTTTTTCTTTAAAAAAAATTCATCGACTAATTATTGAATAATTTAGTTAATTAAATTTTTTTTAAAGAGAAAAATTGTGAAAAAAATTATTTTTAGCCCAAAAAAATTTTTTTGTTGGGGAAATAATTTTGTTGACATTTTTTTTCTGTAAAAAAATTTAATTGACTAATTATTGATTAATTTAGTTATCAAATTTTTCTAAAGAAAAAAATTGTGAAATAATTATTTCCAGTCCAAAAAAAATGTTTCGTTGGGGAAATAATTTTTTTGAAAATTTTTTTCTTTAAAAAAAATTCATCGACTAATTATTGTATAATTTATTTAATTAAATTTTTTTAAAGAGAAAAATGGTGAAAAAAATTATTTTTATCCCGAAAAAATTTTTTTGTTGGGGAAATAATTTTTTTTAAAATTTTTTTCTGTAAAAAAATTTAATTGACCAATTATTGATTAATTTAGTTATCAAATTTTTCTAAAGAAAAAAATTGTGAAAAAATAATTTCCAGTCCAAAAAAAATGTTTCGTTGGGGAAATAATATTTTTGAAAATTTTTTTCTGTAAAAAAATTAATTGACAAATTATTGAATTAATTAATTACTTAACATTTTTTAAAGAAAAAAAAAAGTGAAAAAAATTATTTCCAGCCCAAAAGAAATTGTTTCGTTGGTGAAAATTTTTTTTTACCTTTTTCTTCTGTATAAAAAATTAATTGACTAATTATTGAATGATTTAATTAATTAAATTTTTTTATAGAAAAGAATTGTTAAATAAATTATTCTTAGCCAAAAAAGAATTTTTTCGTTGGGGAAATATTTTTTTTGACAATTTTTTTCAGTAAAAAAAAATTAATTGACAAATTATTGTATAATTTAGTTAATTAAATTTTTTTAAAGGGAAAAACGGTGAAAAAAATTATTTCCTACCCAAAAAAGTTTTTTCGTTGGAGAAATAATTTTTTTGACAATTTGATTCTGCAAAAAAAATTAATTGACTAATTATTGAATTAATTGATTCATTAATTTTTTTACAGAGAAAAATTGTTAAGAAAATTATTACCAGCCCAAAAAAGAATTTTTTCGTTGAGGAAATAATTTTTTTGAAAATTTTTTTCTTTAAAAAACATTAATTAATGAATTATTTAATTAATTGATTACTTAATTTTTTTTACAGAGAAAAATTGTCAAAAAATTATTTCCAGTCCAAAAAAAATTGTTATGATTAAGAAATTCACTGTGAGAGGGCAGCAGCTTACAGATGTTTTTTAATTCAAAATTTATGACAGACAATTTTCTACAATAATTTTTAAAAAATGTTTTTTAATTTTTTCTATAAATGATTTAGGACGAATGATGTGGTAATAAAAAAAATTGGAAAATGAGAAAAAAATGTCACCTACTATTTTTGATAAAATTTTTTTTTAATAATCAAGAAATAAATTATTAATATTTCTAACCAAAAAAATATGAAAAATGTTTAAAATAGAAGAAGGTTATTTTATTTCAAAATTTTACTTACTTTTCAGATAAACAATTTCACAATTTTTTTTTCTAACAAGCACCATTTATTATTCACAACACAATTTCATATAATATTTTTTTCACTTTGTTTACATTTTTAAATTCTTGTGACACATTAATCCAGTAACTTTTCTAAAAACCCTTTCCCATTGGCTGTTTTATTTTTTTTTACGCTGACTGCGTTCATACGCGTTTGGAGAAAAGTTTGGCATGTGTATACAAATGGCGGTCAAATAAGTCAAACACAACCTAATTTTTCTATATTTGCCATTTAAAATTTCTCAAAATTTTTACATTACGCAAAAAAAACTAAGACAATAGTGTGTCTTAGAATTTTTTACTCTATACCCGTGTACTTTTTGGCGATTACTATATTAATCACCCTGTATAAAGATAAAGAAGATATAATTTTTAAATAGGGTAACTGCACCAGTGGTGGATCATGCACCAGTGGTGGATCAATTGCGAGAAAAATGGTCATTTGTGTTTACACGTTTGTAAATAAATGAACCGCAAGTGTCGGTAATTGTTAAGAAAGTTATACCGATCAATATTACAATTTAAAAAAAATTTTTAATTCATCGCGAAGAAAGCAGGACAACAATTACTAAAGTGGTGACAGAAAACAAGAGTTTTCCTTAGCATGTAAGTTAAGAGTATTTTTTGGAATAGAAAGCTTTGGAGCCATTTTAAGACAATTTTTAATTCTTTTCACAATAGGAGGCATTTCGTTTCATCCCCATAGAGCCCTGAGAACAATATTTACGTTTTTAAGTATCGCGTGTCCATTGTTTTGGGGTGATCCACGACTGGAACCAAAAAAGTAACAAAATCTAGTGGTGGATCAGTCCTACTTTTCGCCTGTTGACGCATTGTGGACGCTCCACTTGACATGAAGTCGATTAGGCATTTTACCTTGTGACTTCAGAGGCTGATGACGTCGAAGCCTGGAGGGACAACAAACGAAAAAAACAATAAAGAACTGTCAAACAAGTGATTTTGAGGTTAAGTTTTTGAAGTTTTCAACGTTACCAACTGTAGATGGACTATAGTAAAATTATTTGTTGTCCCTCCAGGCTTCCAGCTGATCGGGCAGCCATATTTGAAAGTGAAATACCTAATTAGGTTATTCAATTTGGGTGGGGGAAATTCAAGATGGACGTTTGCCGAAAGACAAACAAACATTAGAAATGTATGGAACGAAATCGAATTTTATTAATATCTCGCTTAAATGAAATTTTGTAACATAAGTTTATTAGGATTTTAGTTTCTATTTTTAATAGACTATTTAATGCAGTAATAAAAACGATTTTATTTTTTTAATTAATTTTATTATTGCATTAAATAGACCATTAAAAATAGAAACAAAAATACTTAGGTTCCAAAATTTCATTTAAACGAGATATTAATAAAATTCGATTTTATCCCATACATTTCTAACGTTTGTTTGTCTTAAAGGAAACGTCCATCTTGAATTTTCCCCCACCCAACTTGAACAACCTAATTCTCCAATGAACGTACAGTCGTAGTCGTATGAACCAACTTAAAGTATGTTGATTTCCCATCCCTGGTAGTAGCATTGCAAACATCGATTTCAGTTGCGCTTGCGTGCTTGCATCAATCTAAGTTGATCGTTAATGGGATATCAATTATTGATTACTGCAAACTAGAACCAGTGACAAAAATGAACAGTGCTTCCAGTGCGAAAAGAAAAAGAAATTCAACTATAGGTAAGAAGACAGTTTTATTGTTAGTGCTGAGATCTCATTGTCAAAAAGTGGATGCTTCTTTCTGTCTTGTTTTGTTTTTGAAATTCCCTCTATTTTTGATTAACCTTTTGTGGATGCTGCAATTTGTCCAGTCTTTGAATTCATCACGTGATTAAATGACAGACAAAGTTAAGTAAAAACATAACCTCAAATGTGTAAATTATGTAAATTATTATAATGTAAGTCACCCGGCGTGTAAGTGTGAATTATAATTTGACACCTAATGAAATTGAGAACTTTGTTGATTATTTTTACGATACATATAATTCGCAAATTCACTAGGAATGAATTAAAAATATTATTGGTCGATAACAATCAATGACCGTCGCTAGCACCAGAAAATGGTTAAACTAAGCTCTGTCAACAGAACTTAAAGTGAGGTTAGAAAAAAAAAATTAGAGCATTTATATTAAAATCTGTCGTTTTTTTTTTGTTAGAAATGAGACTACCGAAAAGAAAAATTCTTTCTAACACCATTTTGTGACATTGTGATCATAGAAATTTCCTATAGGATGAATTTTTGTATCAAAAAGAAAATTTTTGTTTGATGATTCCTAATTTTTTTCAAGCAGATAGAAAATATTCGAAGGAAGCGCTAGAAGCTGCTTTGCTTGCAATAAAAGAAAAAACATCTACAATAAGAGCAGCATCTCGATTTTATGGAGTACCTTTCACTACGTTACGCAGACTGCAAGGAGAGTTAAATCCACATAAAACTTTTGGACCATCACCAGTTCTAACTGTAGACGAAGAAAAGGAGCTAGTAAGGTATACATTGATTTAATTTATTAAATTATATTTATTGTCTCAAGTTTTACTTGATAAATGTGATTTTTTAAGGTTTGCTGAACCTGTCAGCTGACTTTTCTACGTGAAAGTGAGTAAAGAGAAGCTTAATAAAAATTTTTGACGAAGATAGATAGAAAATAAGGTTAATTTACTTCAAATAGGTAGACACATTTCATGATAATTTAGATTAGTCACTTGCTAAAAATTATGTATAATGTATTGGGCAGTAACTATATTAATATTTAAGACATTTCTTCTCAAAATCATATGAATAATGTGTAAACTCACATTTTCTTGGAGAACCTAAACAATCATCTCCCATTTACACTATGAAAATTTTTTGTAGTTTTTAAAATGATAAAAATTAACTGAAATTAGTTTCTTGAAAAGTAAATTAAAATTTTTCTTCTGTAGGTGGATTGAAAAATGTATGCAGCGAGGCTTTCCTGTAACACGATTAGAACTTCAGACCAGCGTTAAAGAATTTATAAGAAAGTCCCCAACCCCAAGAGATACGCCTTTTATTGATGATATTCCGGGTCGAAAATGGTACGATAGTTTCATGAAACGCCATCCAAGCCTAGTTACTCGGAAAGCAGAGGGTGTTACTAATGCCAGTGCGTGCGTATCTGAGAAAGATATCAGAGGTTGGTTCGTAAAAGTTTCGGACCTTTTGAAAGAAGAAAAAGCTCTCGAAATTCTTCAATTTCCGGAAAGAATTTTCAACGCTGACGAGTCTGGCTTTGAGTTATGTCCAGGAAAACGTAAAGTCATTGCTATTGCTGGCACCAAAAATGTTTATAATGTTCAGCGAGGTAACGCCAAGAGTAACATAAGTGCTCTATGTACATTTTCTGCCTCTGGTGAAGTTCTTCCACCTATTGTGATTTATCCTTTCCAAAGAATACCGAGAGATATAATGGAAAAAGTTCCCCGAAATTGGGGTGTAGGTCGCAGCGAAAACGGGTGGATGACTGCTGAATGCTTCTATGAGTATGTAGGCAATGTGTTCAACAATTATCTTTCTTTGAAGAATATCCAGCGACCAGTTATTCTTTTTGTTGATGGGCATAAAAGCCATTTATCGTATGAGCTTACAACCTTGTGCAAAGAATTAGAAATTATTCTTATTGCTCTCTATCCAAATTCGACACGAATCTTGCAGCCGGCCGACGTTTCTTGTTTTAAGCCTATCAAAAATCAATGGAAATTATCTGTTATAAAGTGGCATACCGAACATCCACTAGAGGAATTAACGAAAGTAGATTTTGCACCTGTCTTTGACCATTGCCTGCAAAATTTGAAAAACATCCGAAGTACAATAATCAATGGATTCCGAGCTACAGGATTATTTCCGTGGAACCCAGATGCGATTGATTACAGTAAATGTCTTTCAAAAGGTAGTCAGAACGCACATCAATCTGAAATTGTTAGCTCAACAGCGGTTAAATATGATGATTTCAGTAGCATAGTCGGAGAAGGTAGAATTAGTGTGTTTAATGAAATTAGAAGCGGTAAAAGCACAACAGAACAAAATGAAGATTTTATGGCTTTATTTCATTTGTGGGACAAGTATAGAGTATGCAGTAAAGAACCATCAAGATCAAATGAAAACTCCGAGAACGAAACATCCGAAGCAAACAAAAATTCCGAAAACCAACCATCAGAATCCGATGAAAATTCTGAGAGGGAACCGTCGGAACAAGAGGAAATTCCAAACAAACAACCATGTGAATCGAATCGGACTTCTGACAGGGAATCGTCAGAACCGGAAGAACTCTCAAACAAAGAACTATCAGAAGCGAATGGAATTTCTGATAGGGAATTATCAGAAGCGGAACAAATCTTAAACAAAACATTATTGGAATCGAATGAAAGTTCTAACATGGAGTTATCAGAATCAGTAGAAATCTCAGACACACCTAAAAATACGAATGAGCTACAACCATCGAGCAATAATTGTAAAATGGAGTTATTAGAGCAGTTAGAAACCTCAGACACATCTGAAAATACGAATCAGTTACAGCCATCAACTAGTAATAGTCACGATAATACCCTGAGCGAAACTCTTTACTGGCCGAAGTCACCAAAAAGAAAAGGAGTTAGGAATACAGAAAAGTTACCTTACGTTCTAACATCACAAACCTGGAGGGACCTCGTTAAACAAAAAATGGATATTAAAGAGGAAAATGAAAAACAGAAACTCAAACGAAAACTAGAAAAACAAATAAAAAAGGAAGAGATAGAAAACGCGAAAAAGAATACAGCGAAAAAGGCCAGAAGGGGAAGACCACCTGGCAGCAAGAAGCGGTAGATTCATCCAAAGAATGACATCTTTTAAATTTTGAGTTTTTATTTGTTATCTTAAACATAAATTCAAATTTTAGTTTTGTTTAATTAAAAAATTTGTGAATTTAATTTTTTTTTAAATTTTTAACGTTAATTTAACTGTTAGTTTTGTTTTATTGAAAATTTTATGAGTTAAATTTTAGTTAACACTAATTCAAATGTTTATTAATTGTTAACACCTGATTTCAAATTGTTAAATTTTTGTTGAATTAAAATACCCAGAATTAATAAATGTTATTTATCATTGAAACTGAAGCTTTAAGAGTTTCTATTTATTTATTACCAAAAATTCTAATAAAAAGATGATTAATTAACATTTAGTCACATTATACCTATAGAAATGAAAGAGGAGGGGATATGGATAGGAAAGTGAATTTGAAAATCTGTCCGTAAAGCCTTATAAAAGTTGCAAAACGTCTCAGTCTCGTAATTTTGAAATGCAATGTTTTTTAGTACGATTTTATAAGTGATCCACCACTGGAGCAATCTATAACCATGACTGGTGCAAACAGTGATCCAGAATAGGATCATTGACAAATTATCTTTAATGTTGCATTAAAGTAAACGTAGGTGTCAAAATCAAGTCTAACCTTGAAGGAAATGTCTATTGGAACTATCTGGTCCATAATACTATAAAGAATAACCTCGAATTTGGCTAAAAGCAACCTATACAGGACTTCAAAGTCAAAATAAGAAAGTTAAGGGGCTTAACTGATCCACCACTGGTGCAGTTACCCTATAATAAATATTTTGAAAAATTTAATTCTTTCTATGCTCTATATTTATCTAAATAAATAATTATTTGTATTATTAAATATTCATTATTATTAAAAATTATATGATTTTTATACTTATATATAATAGATTTAATTTCTTGAAGACTTTAATTGTAAATTGAAAATAATTACCTTCTTACCATTGTAATGCAAATTTTTTTAAAAATATTAGTACTAAATTTTTTTATATTCAACAACATACTTTTCTAGAAGTCAAGAAAATATTATTTTTTTATTTTTAAGTTGACCAATTTAAAAATCAACAAAAAATTTTTGTCTGCGAATGCTTTTTTGAAAAAAAAAATTTTGTTCTTGAAATATTTTAAGATTAATTCCTTATTATTAATTTATTTTTAAAATGTAAATAATAAGTTGCATTCGAAGAGAAAAGTTTTCTTTTGGTTTTTATATTAGTCAACTTCAAAGCAAAAAAGAATTTATTATTTTTTGACTGCTACAAAATTATGCTGTTAAATACAAAAAAAATTACTAGTTGTAATTATTTAAAAAAATTATTACATTATAAAGGAAAAAAGATAATTATTTTTGTTTATAAAGACTTTAAAAATATAAGATAAATATTAAATATTCTTTTTTAAAGACTTTGAAAAAATTATATATATTGACAAATAAATTAAAATATAACTTACTACGGTATTAACTTTATTCCTTCGAGCTGCTGTTGTCCTCGTCGGCGGTTTCATTACTTTTGTCGATTTTCGCGTAATTTTACCCATCGGATGACTTTTCTGTAATTAATATATAATTAGATTTATATATATATATATATAGCTATATTTATAACATAGCACACAATTTTCAAAAATTAATTTACTTACCTTTTATTCATTAAGCTCGAACGTCCTCAGTGGAATGAGAGTTGACTTTGGCAGGAGAGTTGACAATAGAGTTGGCACGCGCTGAAGTGGGGCATCCTCCAATCGCCGTCAGGCAGTCGGATCTGTAGCCAATCCGGTCGCATGATCTTTTCCGATGTAGCTTTTGCGAAAATCTAATGTTCCTTTATAGAAACACTTGTATATTTTTGGAAATATATCGATCTGTTTTGAAAAGATGCAAAACAAAAATATTCAGTGCCGTACCATGTATTTGGTCAGTATTATTTCGACACAAATTTTTCGTAACAATTGTTATATTGTCCAACCGGTGATGATGTTGTTTTATACAATGATGGAAATTCATAATATATTATTTTGTATAACTAAAAATTAAAAATTTATTTATTTAAAAAAAACAGTACAAAATAACATATTTTTTAATAGTTGTACAAACTAAGATTTTCATCGGTAGTACAATATTCTAAGTGTTACTGAAAATTTTGTGAAAATATAATACTGATCCTTGGAGATAAGCGATTTAATTTTTAATAAAATAAAAAATTGTTTATGATTAATTATTTTTTAAACATACATTTATTATAGAAATATTAAAGAAAAGTATTTTTAGATGGAATTGTTTTTGAAAAATTTATAATAAAATTGTTATTCACAATTTTTTATTTCAATTTTCTCAAAAACTAATTTATTTTGTAACAAAAATATTTTTTTTTACTGGTTTTCTAATTAAACTATGTTTCTTAAAATTATTACTTATAAATTTTTTTTGTATTGACCACTTCATTTTTAATACAGATGAAAATTAAATCTTTAATTTTGAAAGAACTTATTTCGAAGATGCGTTAGCTTTATTCTCCCATAACAAGCAGTAGCGAAAACAGCTCTTACAGTTTCCAGAGTTATACTAGAAACCGTTATAATCATTTTGAATAAAATTATTTGTACAAAAACGAAATTTACACTTTTTCGACTTGTGTTGTTTTCCAAATTAACTATTCAATTTTTATCGATAGTTATTACAAATCAATTCAGAAAAAAGATAAAAAATTTTTTTAATAAATTTGAGAAATATAGTTCAATTTATAGAATTAGAGAAAAAAAGTATTTTTGTTTAAAAAAAAATTGTGTTTTGAAAAAATTGAAATGAAAGTTGTAAATTACAATTTTATTGTAAATTTTCTAAAAAAAACATTTTTCATCTAAAAATACTTTTTTTTAATAATTCTTTAATAAATGTGTTCGAAAAATTATTAATCATAAAAAAAAATTTTCTTTTCAGATATTGAAATTTAAAAATTGAATCGTTTATCTCGAAAAGAGCTCAACCTGAAAAAGCATAAGTATCATTTTCGCATAGCATGTAAAAGTGAAAATAACGCTTACTGTTTTCAAATTTTTGTACATCAACTTTGGAAACAATAAGGGTTATTTTCGTTATTATTGCAATGCAAAATAGTATTTATGCATTATAATCGGTAGTACAATATAATATTGTACCAAAAAATTTTATGTCAAAATAATACTCACCCGATGTATTATAAAAAATGAAATGTTTAAAATGACTACTTTTGACAATATATTCTGTATGAAAAATTTACTTTTGTTTTAAAAGCAGATCACCAATTTAAAAAAACAAAAAAAAATTTCATCGTGAAACTTATTGTTCAAAAATAATTTTTATTTTAAAAAATTTTCAATTAGAATAATTTGTTTATTTCTTTTTCATTGTTAATGAAAATCAATGTTTTTCACGTCCTAAAAATCGTGTTACTGAAAATATTGTTATATATATTTATTCAAATAATTGAAGTTATTTTCAAATCAAATAATCTAAATTAAGTTGAAACAAAAAGTAAATACTTTGTACGGCACTGAATGTTTTTGTTTTCAAACGTTTGGTTCACCAAAAGCGCGAGAGACGTTGAGAAGAGAGAGAAACAAGCTAAGTAGTCGGCCGGTAAGCTTAGATACAAAGCTCGCCAGAACGCACGAATAAATCTATTCTTTTGAAATAGCAAAAGTTTTAGTTTAAATCGTGTAATATATTATATATACATAAAGTATACGAAGAAATTAGTTTCGTTCATCAGTGTTATGCTGTGAATTACGTACCCGTTTCAACCTGCAGAAAGCTCGTATGGTAGCTTCATTGTATGTTAAAGTGAAATTTTTTTTTTATTTTTTTCTATATTTTTATTGACGGTGAAAAGTTAAGAGAAGACAGGAGCATTAGTTTAGTGATTTAGTGCAGTTCAAGAATAAAACAATGGAAAATAATTCAAATAAAGTAAAGGTTTACAACAACCAACAGGACATGCCTAAAGACATCTTAAATAAGTGGAACAAACGCAGCAGTGGATCCTACAGGACTGCAGGAAGGAGGCTGTCAAAAACTAAAGCAGCAAGATTGAGGTAAGTTTAATTCATAAAATTTTTTTGAAATTAAATTTTTATGGTTTTTTAAGATGACAAATTTAGCATGTTCTTTTATTCAAATAAATATTTCTTTGCATGAATAAAATATTTTTCTTGAAAAAACTAAAAAATTTCTTGAATCATATATTCGATTATTTATCATAAGTAAATGTTTTAATTCAAACTAAAACCTCTTTTATTGCTGCAATTATAATTTTATTTGATCCAAATACATAATTTATTTGCATAAAATGTAAGAATTTTTTGATTGAAATAAATCAAAATTTGAATTGATAGATTAATAAAGTAATAATAAATAAATTAATTGAAAGATTAAAAAATATGTTATGATCGGATCTCTCTAAATCTGAATTAGTTAAAAATAACTAATTAATAGTAGAATCTTACTAATTCAAGAAGCAAAAAGTGAGTCACTAATAATTAGTAAAAACTTACTAATTCAAATAGTTATTTTGGTTTAACTAATTCAATTAGTAACTTTTTAATGCGGCTCCCGGGGGCGCAAATTACTAATTGATTAGTTAAATCTACTAATTGTTTACTAATTCATTAGTCATTATACAATTTTTCCGCCAAATCGTAAATAATCAATAAAAATTTATCAACTTATTCATACTAAAATTTTAAATTTGAAAAGTCGAGTTTCAAAGATAAAATTTTTCGCATGTAGTTTCTTCATGATTGTATAAAAAATATTTTATTTTTAAAAGTCAGTTTTCATGGGTTAAATTGCATAATATTGGCAAAATTCATATAAAATTTTTTACGTTCTGGTGGTTCATTTGATATATTATTTCCGATTTTTTTTGAGTAAAGATTTTATTAAAATTTTCACTTTATAGTAATTTATTAATTTACTTAAAGACAGTTTAGATACACATACATAGTTACTTTTGGCGAAATAAAATTAATAAAAAAATTTTAACGGTTAGTTTATATCAAAATTTTTTTTGAAAAATAAATAATTTCAAAAGTAATATTTAAAGCACCAAACAAAATATTTTGAACATAGTACAAGCTATAGTATCACATAATATTTCAAAAAAACAGAACAATAATTTAAAAATAATAAATGCTTTCAAAAGTAGTATTTTAAGCATCATACAAAGTATTTTGAATAGAGTACAAGCTATAGTTTCACATAATACTAAAAAAACAAAAAAATATTTAAAAAAAAACCCATGGAAGATGACATACGTCATAAAAATAATAGAGGTTACATTCAACTGGCTAATTCAATTAGTAACTTGGGTGTAATAACTAATAGAATTAGTTAATTTGATTATTATTTTAAATTAGTAATGTTCAAATACTAATTTTTTACTATTTTATTAGTAAAACTTCCAAAAATAACTAATTCATTAGTTGAAATTTAATTTACTAAATGAATTAGTTAATTTTTTACTAATTCATATTTAGAGAGATATTTTCATTTTTCAACTAATTCATAATAGAATTAATGATTAAACGCAAACCTGAGAAATAAATAAATCTAACGCATGGGGGGAATCGAACCTAGGACAGGTGTCTTCGTCAATTTTGCTCAATTTCTACAAAGAAATTAACCTAAGTTAAGAAAGATTTCTTTATTTTAACAAAATTTAATTGTTTGATCAATATTTTACTTTAAATAACTAATGTTATTAGATATTAAATTCATTTTATTAATTCTGTAATGAGAACAATTCTATAAAAATATTATCAAGAAAATTTGTAGCGAATATTTCAGAATCGAACTAACTATAAGAAAATTTTTTTAAATTTTATTTAAGTAGGACGAATTTCTAAAAAAAATTCTTAAAGTTACATTTTTATAATTTTTTGAAGACTGATATAAGCAATTTTTCGAATTTAAAATTTTGTCATAGTTTTTAGTTTTGATGGACAAAAAAATTTAAAAGAATACTTAATCAAGTTTTACAGATTTTTAAATAAATTTTTTTTATAATAATAATTTTGCAAGAGTTAAAGTTAAAATTTTTAGAAATAATTGAATTTCAAAAGATTTTGTTAATTTTCAGGTAATAATTAAATTTTCCAGAACGATAAATTATTTATCACATAATTTTAGATAACATTTTTTAAAAGTAATTGATGACCTATGTTACTAAAAAATTTATTAGAAATTGCTGACAAAAATACAATAATTTGAAAACTTTTTAAATGAAACAAGATGTAAATTCAGATGTTCATTATATGAACATTTTGCTTCCTCTTTACGATCAGCAAAAAAATTTGCTTCCTCGTGGAGAAAGCATTAACATTAAAATAAACATACATTAATAATATAATAATATAAACATTTGAGTATACATTTAAGTTAAATTAAAAAAATTAATGGAAGTTAAAAAATCAAAAATTCACATTCTAGCTGAAATTTCTAAAAATTAATGAAAAATAATTTATAATTATTTACAATTATATCGGTTTGTTTCAATGCAAGGAACACAATTATTTAATATTTAAACTTGAATTTAAATAAATAGGGTCAGTTGGGGAAAATGGGGACAGGGGGTAAATGGGGACACGAGTTTTTAGAGCTTAATATACAATTTTTAAATTAAGTTCAACGTCAATATTTTAACCTCAGATCACCTGCAAGAGGTTTTGAGTATGGACAAGCTTTTATCTTGACAATTGGCAGTAAGATAATTCAAGTTATCGCTCAATGCATAAAAACTTGAAAATCAAAGTCAAACTGTTTCATTATTTTGTCTCGCATTTCAAAGATAACAGACTTAAAAATCATACCAAATTTTTTTCTTATTCCTTATGACTCCTATAACAGAAATTCACTTGAATTTTTGATTTTTGTCAATTTGGTTAATAATGACAAACTGTCCCCATTTACCCTGAGTTTTCAAATTTTTGGGGTAAATGGGGACAGCTTGTCATTATTAACCAAATTAACAAAAATCAAAAATTCAAGTGAATTTTTGTTATGGGAGTCATATAAGGAATAAGAAAAAAATTTGGTATGATCAGGATCTCATTTAACATGTTTCTATATAGAAAAAAATTTGTATTAACGAAAGGATTACAAAGCTTCCTCCACGAGGAAGCAAAATGGTTTAAGATATTTGAATAATTAAAGAATATTATAAAAATCATTAAAAATAATTAAAATTTTTGCCAATAATTTAATTTCAAGTTATTTTGTATTAACAATTTTTGATAATTTTATTTGCTAATTTTTTATAATTATAAACAACCCGTGTGGAAAAAGCCACGAGCTTGCTCTCAAGACTTTGGGGCCCCCGGTGGGGGTGCATGAGGGGTGATCCATACGGCGAATCCATGAGGGCCGTATGGATCACCCACACGATCGTTTAGCAAAATTTTCTAAGTCCAAAAGTCAAATAATTTGTCATCAACAAAAAATTAATGTTTATAATGATTCAGAACAACAAAAAACGCGTTTTTAATAAAAATATATTTTCACTTTTTTTGAAAATTCACCTGGGATGATTCATGATAATAATCATAAAGCATATAATTAATTGTATTTTATAAATTGCATTTGATTGAAAAATATAATTTAATATCTTAACTTTAACTAAATGATGTTAAGCACTTTTCTGAGTTAGGTATTTTGTAAATTTTAATTGTATCAAGAAGATAGCATTCGTTTTAACGTAGCGTGCGTAGCGTAGTTGGTAAAGCGTTAGGCTCATAGTCCGTAGGTTCGATTCCCCCCATGCGTTAGATTTATTTTTTTCTCAGGTTTGCATTTAATAATTAATTCTATGTATGAATTAGTTGAAAAATGGAAATATCCGATCATAACATATTTTTTAATTAATTAATTTATTTTTACTTTTAATCTATATCCGACAGTTAATTAATTAGAACGTTAATTAATAAATTCAATTTGAGTAAGAATTGAATTTAAAAATGGAAGAATTAGTAAATAAATATGTTATTTATTTATAATTTAAGCTTATTTATTATTAATTAACTATTATTATTAATATTGTTGATTAAAAAACATTAAGGCAAACTTGAGGGCTAGATGAGGGCAAACGTGAGGGCCCATGAGGGCGCGCATAGTGGCGCCCTTACCGATGAGCATGTTTATTAAATTTTATAAAAATTTTAATTAAAAAATTATTTAAGATAATTGAATTTGTGAAGAATTTTATTAAAATTTATTAAAAATAATTAATTTAGAGAAGCATGTTAATTAAAAATTTGTGAAATAATTGATATAAAGAAAATCTGAAAAAGATCTACATTGTTTACTAAAAAAACGTATTTTATTTAAAAAATTTAAAAGAAAATGTAAAAAATGTCGCATTTTATTAAAATAAGTCGAAAAAGCCTTATTTTTTAAAATATTTGGAAAAAGTTGTATAGTCGGAGGCCTGATTATGTAATTCCATTTCCATTCTCACTTCCAGGTTCTTTAATTTTCATTCTCATTTCCACTTTTTTATACTCATTGCCTCTTCCACTTTTACTTTCACTTTTTTAATTTGCAATATCATTTCCACTACCAATTTTTTATTTTCATTACCACATCCACTTTTTTTAATTCTCATTCTCACTTCACTTTTTCTAATTTTCATTCACATTTAACTTTTTCTAATTTTCATTTCTACTTCTACTTTTTCTAATTCTCATTCCAACTTTCACTTTCTTATTTTTATTATTTTATACCCATTTCCACTTCCTCTTTTCCTAATTTCCATTGCCATTTCAACTTCAACTTTTTTTATTTTCATTACAACTTTTTCTGATTTTTTTCCCACTTCCATTGCTTTTAATTTTCATTACACCTTCCTCTTTTTTTAATTTCCATCTGTTATAATTAAAAAAAATTGGAAATGGTTATGTGAATGGCAATTAGAAAGAATAGAAGTTGAAATGGAAAGGAGAATGAAAATGAGAAGTGGAAAAATGGAAATACAAAATTAAAAAATGGGAATTAAAGTGGGGATGAAAATTGGAGAAAGCGATAAGAGAAGTGAGAATGAGAAAAAGTGAAAGTAGTAATGAAAATAAAAAAGTGGAAGTCGAAGTGGGAATGAGAATTAGAAAAAGTGAATGGGGAATGAAAATTAGAAAAAGTGGAAGTGAAGGAGGCAATGAGTATAAATAAGTGGAAGTGAAAATGAGAATGAAAATTAGAAAACCAGGAAATGAAAATGGAATTAGATAATCGACACTATGATGCTGAAGTATGCAACGTTTATGGTCAATGTTTAGAAATCATTTTTTATTTAACACGGAAAATTAGAAAGTTGTTTATCTAAAAAATTTTTTTTTTATAATTTGTTGATTAATAATAACTACAAGAAATACATTACCGTCGGAAAATGTCGGTACGACTAACGTTCGAGGAGTGGAAATTCGGCGCTGACATTAAAGCAAGATATTTCAAGTTAGAAAAAAGTTAGAGACTTCTAACTTAGATGGTTGGAAAGCTGATAAAATTCTACTTCTAAATGTATATCAAGATAATTTTTTTCTTTTTTTTGTATTTATAACATTGAAAAGATTGCAAACAAGAATTATGCAATTTTTGTACTGTCGTACTAATGTTTTTAACTTCCGGCATAATCTAGAATAATGTATGGAAAAATTTGACATTTTTACAACATAATCTTTAAGATATCAGCTTTAATTTTCATTTTTGAAACTTAAAAAATGTTTTGTGGTTCCTGAAATATGTTAAAAATATGTTTCAAAAATGCAAATTAAAGCTGATATCTTAAAGATTATGTTGAAAAATTGTCAAATTTTTCCATACATTATTCTAGATTATGCCGGAAGTTAAAAACATTAGTACGACAGTACGAAAATTGCATAATTTTTGTTTGCAATCTTTTCAATGTTATAAATACAAAAAAAAAGAAAAAAATTATCTTGATATACATTTAGAAGTAGAATTTTATCAGCTTTCCAACCATCTGAGTTAGAAGTCTCTGACTTTTTTTCTAACTTGAAATATCTTGCTTTAAAGTCAGCGCCGAATTTCCACTCCTCGAACGTTAGTCGTACCGACAATTTCCGACGGTAGTGTATTTTTTGGGTAAAAATTATAGAATTTTTATGTTAAAAAATTATTTGTTTAAAAATCTTAATCTTATTTAAAAAAATTCTTAATCAACGACCCCGAACACCTAAGAAAACACATTGACAAGTTTATTGTATTGTGTCTACTTATTAATTTTTTAGATGCTACTATAGCGGTCATACACACTGGTGACACGACTTTTTTATGCCTCTATAAAGGTCCATAACATTGAAGGGGGCAAAGAAAATAAAATTGTTTTAAATTAATTATTAAAAATAATTTTATTTGAATTTGTAAAATAATTTCTAAATGTAGTTAAAAAATTGGGTGTTTTTTTTTAACCCCTTGACAGTCGATGGCCCATATATGTACATCCTAAAAAAGTAGTGCCACCTTTGTGATTTTGGATATACGTTCATATTAGAAAAAATACTAAACATAATTTAATTTGAGTGTCAATGGATTTGCTAAGGTTTTCGGGGTCGATGAATCTGAATTTTAGGTCAGATTTTAAAAATTCAAAATGGCGGACCCAATATAGCGTCTAAAAAATTTTTTAAATTGACTGGACTTGCATAAAAATGGTTATATTAGGCTTTTTGGGGTCGCTAAATCCAACTTTGAGGTCAAATTTAAAAAATTCAAAATAACGGACACTTTATGGCAGAAAAATTAAAAATTGATTCGATTCGTTCAAAATTCGGTACTCGAAGGTTTTTGTGCTCGCTGAATCCAAATTTAAGGTCAGATTTAAAAAATTAAAAAAGTGAGTATTAAAATAGCGGAAAAATTTAAAATTGATTCGATTCGTTCAAAATTTGGTTTCCGGGAGTTTTTGGGGTCGCTAAATCCAAATTTGACCTCTAATTTAGATTCAGCAACCAAATAACCCCCAAGTATCGAATTTCGAACGAATCGAATCAATTAAAAATTTTTCCGCCATATTGTGTACCCATATTGGGTCCGCCATTTTGAATTTTTTAAATCTGATATCAAATTTGGATTCAGGGACACCAAAAACCCCCATGTAACAAATTTTGAACGAATCAAATCAACTTTAAATTTTTTCCCCCATCTTAGGTCCGTTATTTTCAATTTTTTTAAATCTGACCTTACATTTCGATTCAGCGACCTCAAAAACTTTTAATATGATGATATGGTAATTTTTTGGAAACTTTTTTTTGACGGTTTTTGGCCCACAAACGATTATTCTACTAGACTGCGAAGAGGAAAGGGACCTAATATTGTAGTTTTTTTCTAATTTTTTGGATTTATTTGAAACTCACTTCTTTGGTTTATATAAGTTAATATAAAATCGCGGTGCAGAAGAAGTGTATTGTTATGAGAAATTCAAGTACATAAAAAATTCTAGGGTGTTAGGAAACGATTGAAGTACAATAATTATATACAAGAATGTTATAAATAAAATAACTCACGAAAAAGTTAAAATTTTCATTTTTTTGAGATAATCTATTAGGAAACAATGGGATATGATATTTGGATTTTAGAATTAAGAATGAGTAACAAAAAAATAGTAACAGTTATTATTGTTATAAAAAAGCCAACAGCGCACGAAAAATGTAAAATTTCGCGTTTTCTTCAAAAAATCGAGTACTAGTGAGTGTCAATTCTATGGTGTATTTAAATACTAGAGTTGACAATGAGAAACAAAACATATTGACAATTAAGTTCCAGCGTGCAATAACAACATGTACGCTTGGAATGTCTGTCCCAAAAGCAATATCTACTTCGAGTTACGTTGTGGAAAAGAGAACGGGCCAATAAGGAGACTAGAATCTTTTCCCTTGTACGCAACTCGAAGTAGATATTGTGGTTAGTACAGACAGTCCAAGCGTACATGTTGTTATTGTACGCTGAGGCTTAAATGTTATTGTTATAAAATATAGCCAGCAGCGCACGAAAAATGTCAAATTTCGCGTTTTTATGAAATATAAATTTAAATACTCGATCAATTCTTCCTATTGCTGATTGAATACTCTATCAGTATACTCATTACTTCTCAGCATCCTCTTTTAATTCTCCTTTATTCATAATTAGTTCTCAGTTTATTCCCAGTTCTTTTTTAATAAAATTTGTGAGTCGGATTTTCATTCTCTTTTAGTCTTCTTGTTTTTTATCCAGTTCTTATTAAAGTCTCTACTAAACTTCTGCCAAATATTTTATTTATTTGAAGTTTCTTTCTGGTCACTGTTAATCCTCTCTTATAGTTTATTCCTCTGTCTAATATCTGTTAATCCTCTTTTTTATATTATTAGTGTCGCGAAGCAAACTGACGAGTGTTGACAATAAGAGAGGGGAGATTTTAGGAAAAATTGACAAGAATCAGGTAAAACCTTTAGTTCTCAACAAGAAGCCATATGACAAATGTGTTTATGGGCGATTTCACGTGAGATTTACATATGACATTTTAAATTCGGTAAATATATTTTTTTTCAATCTTTATAAAAAAAAGGTTTACGTATTTTTTTTAATTTTTTATAACTCTAAAAGCATTGAATTTATGAATTATGACCAAGATACAAAAAAGTTTCAGTTTTTTATCGACTCTCAAAATATGTTAACGAAAAAAAATGTGAATTTCTTTATAAAAAACAGCGATTATTTATAAACAAATTAAATTTTTTTAAATTTGGGGGCGATTTTTTTGTTATTTTTACACATATGAAAATAAGAAAAAAATTTGTAATAAGTAATCAGGATCTCATATAACATGTTTCTATATAAAGAAAAATTTGATTCCGCCAATTTGAAAATTTTTATAAACGAAAGGACTACAAAGCTTCCTCCATGAGGAAGCAAAATAAAAAAAATCACCCCCAAATTTAAAAAAATTTGAATTTGTTAATAAAAAATCGCTGTTTTTTATAAACAAATTCAAATTATTTTTTTTGTTAACATATTTTGAAATTCGATGAAAAACTGAAACTTTTTTTATCTTGGTCATAATTCGTAAATTCAATGCTTTTAGAGATAGATGTCATTGAAATTAGGTGTATTTTAAAAAAACTCTAAAAAATCAGATTTTTAAATATTTATAACTCGAAAATTTGAGCACTTATAAAAAAATAAAAAAACACGTAAACCTTTTTTTTCGATAAAGATCGAAAAAAAATATATTTACCGAATTTAAAATGTCATATGTGAATCTCACATGGAATCGCCCTTATATAAATATATATTGTACGTGTAGTTATTGTACCGAGACTCAAACCCTACCAAAAATTACCAGGGTTCTCTACTGGCGCGGTACTGGTACTAATATCTCGTTACTACTGGTTTCAAGTGCTAATTTTTTATAGGTAACCAATTGTGAAATGATGAACTGATTATTCGTCAACATTCGTAAATCTTCGTAGACATGAGTACAAAGATTACACAGCCCCAAAAAAAGTGCCAGGGTTGGGAGATCACAGTACCCTACCCCCATGTATTTTGGGCCGCTGAACACGAATCTGAAGTCCGTTTTGCTCCTGCACGTGTGCGTTTCTTCCTAACCTCATAAAACATTTCACATTTTTGAGGAATACAATTTTTTTAAAATTGATGGATTTATATGAAACTGGGTATTTAGGGGTTTTTGAGGTCGCTGATTACGAATCTGAAGTCTGATTTTGAAAATTCAAAATGGCGGATACAATATGGCGGCCTAATTTTGGAAAATTAATGTTTTTTTTTAGAAATTTCTTTAAAAATTGTTGGATTTTTATGAAACTTGATACCGATTTTTATAATTATAAAAATCTGACTTCAAATTCTCAATCAGCGACCACAAAAAACCCTCGGTATCAAATTTCATCAAAATCCAACAATTTTTTTAAAATTCGTCCTCCATATTGGATCCGCCATTCTGAATATCTGACTTCAGATTCGTAATGAGCGGTCCATAAAACCCCCAGGTAACAGATTCCATAAAAATCCAACAATTTTTAAAGAAATTTCTAAAAAATCATTAATTTTCAAAAAATTAAGCCGTCATATTGGATACGAAATTTTGAATTTTCAAAATCAAACGTCAGATTCGTAATCAGCAACCTCAAAAGCCCCTAAATACCCAGTTTCATATAAATCCATCAATTTGGAAAAAAATCGTATACCACTAAAAATGTGAAATGTTTTTTGAGGTTAGGAAGAAACGTACACGTGCAGGAGCAAAACGGATTTCAGATTAGTGTTCAGCGGCCCAAAATACATGGGGGTAGGGTACTGTGATCTCCCAACCCAGGCACTTTTTTTGTGTGGCGAATAAATAAATGCGCACAAATTGCGGCACATGCGCATTACTATATATAAAGGAGAAAATTAATATTTATGGAGGAAAAAAGAGTAGTGAAAGAAGAGTATTTTTAATACTCTTTGTGGAACACCTTAAAGATAAGCATTACTTTACATGTTTGTAAAGTAAGCGCAAAGCATTACTTTGCTGCACTAGTGCAGAAAAGTATTTAGAAGGATGCTTACAAGTATATACGCTGACGGAAATGAGCGTTATGATTTTATTTTTGTAGAAATTTGACTTTTGCTCGCTATTGGCAGTTGATTTTGTGTACATAACTAATTATATAGAAATTATTACATATTTCATGAATTGAATAAATATTTTTTATTATAAATATAATCATTAATTGTAGCTTGTTATGCACTCAATAAACAGCAATTTCTTTATATTTGTGTTGCACAAAGTAATGTGTGCACCACGTACGAAAGAACATTTTCCAACTTCGTGCAAATTGCTGCTCTCGCTTCTCTCGGAGCAGGAAATTTTGTACATGTCGAAAAAAGCTTCTTTCGGTACTTGGTGCACAATATACTATTCTATCCTCAAATCGTGCAAATTTGGAAATTTGCGCAGGTTTTGAGGATAGAAAGAACATTTGAATTACATTCTAGCATTGTCGTCTATTTACTCTACCAGACCTCTATTTCAAAGTGTTTTAGAGACCTAATAGAAGATTAAAATTTCGACTCGGATAATCGACTATAGAGACAATTCATATAATTTTGTAGTTTATTTGCTAATGGCTATTGTTTATAACAATAAAAATGGTTTTTTTTGTTACTCATTCTCAACTCTAGTATCTATATACTGAGAAAAGAACGGACCCAACAGCGGTTTCACGTACAGACAAAATCGCAGAATCGTTTCGAGCTTTGTAGCTTCTCCATCTCACATATATAGGTTTTTTAGGTCAATGTAGAGAAAATAATTGTACTATATTTTCTTCATAAAGAAATTATAAGGATTTAGAAATTAACACCTTCAAAAAAGGTTAACCAACATTACATTTCTTTTTATAAAGAATTAGCATAACTTTATTTTTTTGGCTAATGTTTGACAATTCAATAATAATATTTCGTAATGTTTTAAATGATTTATTAATTAGTTACTTCTTTTCTATAGACGTCAACGCGAGAAACTGGACAACCTAAACAAATTAAGCAAGGAGGATGTTACTGTTGAAGGACGAATCATTCAAAATAAAAATGAGGAATTAAATAAAGAAAAGGACATTCCATCCAACATTAACAAAAACAATGAAAACAACAATCAGGTAAGTGCTTATAATGAAATAATGGTGCAGTTAGACGCGCATAAAAAAGACGACCAAGATCCTGAACAAATCAACGAGGAAATAGAGGAAGTTGAAGAAATAATAGAGGAAATAGAAATATTGATAGAAGAAGAAGAAGAAGAGGATAAAGTAGAAATAGAAGCATTGATAGAAGAAGAAAAAGAAGATGAGGATAAAGTGGAAAAAGTTAAAATGCAGAGAGGAATTTCTAAAATAGATGGAGAGAGTTATAATGAAGAAGAAGACATTGAATGTGACATCAATTATAAAAATAAAGGCAGAGAGGAAAACATCGCTAAAAAAATAGACTTAGAAGCAAATATGTATGCAGAAGAAGAAAAAGTATATAGGATGAAGGAGAATTTCGATGAGGAAATGGAAGTCGTTGAAGAGGTATTTGAAGAAATAGAAATGTTAATACCAAAAACATTTAACGAAAGAAAAAGAAGTTACAGATAAAATAGAAGAACTTATAGGGGAAGAAATAGTGCTTAAAGAAACAAGTGAAGAAGTAATTGAAGAAACTGTTAATAAGGTTAGTAACAAGTTTAAAAAGGTGCGAATCTTAAACGAATTTATAACACAGGAGAGGCAAATTTCAATGATGAGCCATGTTATAAATGATACTTTGCAAAAAGTTGTAACAGAAAATAACCACAAAAATGGTTGCTTAAATAAAATGTGGAAAATAGTATCCCGTTATAGAAAAGGATTAAAAACTAAATTTGATTTGCAGTGTAATGTATGTGGAGCCATTGTTTCAATTTGGTCAGAACCGAAGAGTGAAGATGTGCTAGATATTAATTTGGCCTCTGCTCTTGGCACTATTACTGCTGGAATTGGATATTCCACAATGGAAGAAGCACTTGCAGCTGTAAATGTGCACTATATGAGTCCGGCATTGTATATAAAAAGTCGACTCGAGATAGGATTACAAGTTATAGAGGTTAATAAAAATATAATGAAAGGTTCTGCTTTAAAAGAAGCAGAAATTGCAAGAGCAAAAGGACATGTCATCGACGGCATACCTTATATTGCAGTAGCAGTAGATTGTGCGTGGTCAAAAAGAAGTTATCGATCAGGATCCTATGATTCCTTAGGAGGAGTTGTTTTAATAATAGGATATGAAACAAATAAAATATTAGATTGCATTGTAAAAAATGTCCCGTGTGCAGTATGCCAAAGAGCAATGAAGGAAGAAAGAGAACCTAAAGAACATAAGTGCTTTTCTAATTATGATGAAAATAAGAGCGCTTCAGGGATGGAGAGTGAAGCTGTTTTGGAAGGTTTCCAGACAAGCGTTGAAAAAAATGGATTAATTTATAAATATAGAATTGCTGACGGTGATAGCAGTACAGATGCAATACTCGCAAACCACGACCCTTACGAAAAATACAACGTTGTAATAAAAAAATTGGAGTGCAACAACCATAAATATAGGAATTTATGCAATCTTATCCACGACATTTCATCTGAAAAAGCTGCAAATGAGGAAACAAACCTTGGTAATAAACAAGCACGACAACTTCTAGGACAGAAAAAGCTCAAACTGCGAATAGAAATAATTTTAGCTAGTGAAAGACGCCGAGAAGATGAATCATTACCGATAAATAGAAAAATTGATTTACTGTACGAAGATATATTAAATGTTCCAAGTCATGTTTTTGGTGAACATAAGAATTGCTTAAAACTAAATTGGCCCTATAAGGGAAGAAACTTATTAGATGAGGAAAATTTAATGCCCATATTACGCAACACTAATGCTTGTGCAAAACTCATGGAAGGACTGCGTATTTTAGGACGTTATGCAGAGAGTTTATTGTATAAGATCACAACAAACGTAGTTGAGTCTGCAAATAATGTAATTTGCAAAGTTATTTCCGGCAAACGAATCTTGTATAATATGAGAGATAGTTATTTTGTACGGTGTCATGCAGCTGCTGCGCAATTCACAACAAAGAAAGTTTTAACAGCTGTGCATGAAGGAATTGGCAAGCAAATTCCTCAAATCGCAGAGACAATGGAGAATCGTCGGAAACTGAAGATTGAGACTAATAAAAAATATGCTCAAGAAAAAAGAAGAACGAAAAGGTACTTCAAGAAAAATATGGATCCACATTACGGGAAAAATGCTGAACAACTTGATTTAACAGGCATATTATTTGATAAGGAATGCAAATCTTTAATGGATGAATTGGAGGTGAACCAACAAAATAGGGATGCAATTAGAAAGCGAACAATCATGCAATCGCAATCACTTGAGTGGAAAAGATTACGTCAAAGAATGCTTACAGCTTCAAACTTTGGTGAGGTTAGTAAAAGATTAAAAACTACATTGTCTGCGGGATTAGTAAAAAGAATATTATACAACAAAGTGATAACGGAGGCAATGCAGTATGGATTAGATATGGAAGATAGAGCCAGAAAACAGTTGGCAGAAAAACTCGATATCAAAATCGAAAATTGTGGATTCTTCATTGATCCAGAAATTAAATTTTTAGGAGGTTCTCCAGACGGTTTAATTGAAGAGGAGTTATATGATTTAGATATTCCTCTTGATTCAATTATGAATAGAAAATGTAAAAAAATACCTATTTGAAACAGTTGCAGGTGGCATCGTTGAAATAAAGTACCCATACTCTGCAAAACACATGACTATAGAACAAGCAAAGGAAGAAAGTTCTGCTGTCAAAAGTATGTTTGGAAAGAAGGATAAGAAATTTTTAAAACCTGCACACAATTATTACTATCAGATACAAGGACTTCTCCATTGCACAAGACGAAAGTATTGTATTTTCGTTATTTGGACACTGTTAGATATGGATGTAACAGTAGTTTTACGGGATGACATATTTTGGAATAAAATAGAAAAGAAATTAACCGATTTTTATTTACAGTGCTTGGTTCCTGAAATAATAGACAGTCGCTTCTTAAGGAATTGCCCTCTTCGCGAACCTAAGGATATTATAGATGCAAGAAAGCCTTACTTAGCTGGAAGACAAAAAACAGCAAAAAGAAAATTCAGTAACATTCTACAGAAATGTATCGAAGCCGAGGCACAAAATGTAAATAATGAGGACACCCCAAAAATAGATGCAATTGAAGAACAATGCAAACCTTTGCCTAAAATTAATAACGTTGATGAAGACATTTTAAGAAAGAGTGCAAAAAAAATGAAATTTTCCGATAATTGGACACTTCCTCCTATAAAAAGTATGGAAAACATTTTGCTACCAACAGAAATGGAAATACAGACGTTCAAAGCAATTGTAAATGCTGAACCAAATATTGATGAATTAAAAAATATAATACTAGACGTGAATGAACAATTGGATGATGCTTGCATAGATGCATTCCTCAAAGTACTACAAGAGAATGTCCCAGACATGGAATTTTTAAGTGTGCACCATCTTGCTTACCCTGAATTTATCACACCATGTCAGAAAAATAAGGATTTGCAAATAGTCGGTGGACTGGAATCTCAACATTGGCGTTGCTTATATTTCTACGAACAAATTTTATACATATATGACAGTTTATTCATGCCAACGTTTAACGATCTGACAGAAAGAGAAAGAGTTTACATCAAACAACGATACCCAAACCTCGACACAAAAAATGTAATACCTCTTCAAGTCACTAGACAACCAGACTTGAAAATCTGTGGTGTTTTTGCAGGAGCAATTGGCATGACCTTAGCTGTAAACGAGGATCCATGTGTTCAAGATTATTCAATAGATCCGCTGGAAATGCGTAAGCATTTCCTTTTCATCATTCAAAGTAGAGAATTAGGACGTTTCCCTTTAAAAATGGATAATGTAATTGAGATAACTGATGATTGAAAAGATCTTAGATTGACATTGCTTTCAATTTAAGATTTACTTTTCGTAATTTTTCAGAGTACTACGTCATATATATTTAAAAATATGATGTTGTACAGCAGCGAGGGATTTTTACATCATTTTCAAAGTACAACGTCACAAATTCTTATGAATATGACGTTGTACAGCAGCGAGGGATTTTTTCTTTTATTTCAGAGTACAAAGTCACAAATTCTTTTGAATATGACGTTGTACAGCAGCGAGGGATTTTTACATCATTTTCAAAGTACAACGTCACAAATTCTTATAAATATGACGTTGTACAGCAGCGAGGGAATTTTTTCTTTTATTTCAGAGTACAACGTCACAAATTCTTATGAATATGACGTTGTACAGCAGCGAGGGATTTTTACATCATTTTCAAAGTACAACGTCACAAATTCTTATGAATATGACGTTGTACAGCAGCGAGGGATTTTTTTCTTTTATTTCAGAGTACAACGTCACAAATTCTTATGAATATGACGTTGTACGACAGCGAGGGATTTTTCAATAATCAATAATACATATTATAACGTGATTTTTGCTTGAATGATTATTTTTATATTATTTTTACTTTAATTTTACCAAAAACTATTAATTTTAAATTATATTTTCGCACGTTACTTTATTTTTACTTATTTATTATTTTTAAGACGCCAAGTTATTTTTATGGAAAATAACTAAACCATTCTATTTATTTGGATATAATATAATATCCGCCTGCTGGCTCAGCACGTCATTGTTTTGTACCAATGACCCGCGGAGAGTGGGGGGGAAAGGATAAAGACACAAGTAAACACTTCACTTAATTTGTTTTATAATTATTTCTTTAATTCATTAATTTAATTAAATCAAGTATTCGGCAGAAGGCCGAATAATTTTCACAATTATAATGTTAGTACGCGAAAACTTTTCTGTACAACGGAAGGTTATATTATAAATTTTAATTATTAATTTAATAATATGCCGATCTGGCTGACAAAATTATTATGCTCGGGACTCACCGTCTATACGACGTCGACCCCGTAGCGAACCTCGTCCTGACATGGTTATTGATAATCTTTTTTTTTCACAATTTTACTTTATTTTATGAAAAGGGCTTGTTGCCTCATATACTTCCAGAATGAGAATGAATAAAAATGGCTGACCTGTCACGCTAGTCGGCGTCTCTTTGTGCGCTTTCTTTTTAGAGGTGAGTCCCGGTGAAAGTAATTAATTAGAACTTTCTTTATCGATAATCAATTTATCACGAGTCGATATTTTTCATGAATCCGGAGGGTAAAGTAGAACGCTACCGTGCCACGGCGCATCGTAGCGCTCTCTATCCAAAATGGCCGCTCCCATTGTTGTGACAGCTGAGTATACAAATGAATTTTCGTCTTCCTGGTGCTCTTCTTATTCGGGAATCTCTTCCAAATATATACACCAGGAAGCACTTCCCTTGTGGTACATCGAACATCATTAATAATATGGAAAAGCTGACTCATTTTGTTGAATCGGAGAATTACTCCGATTAATGTCCATTTTTTCATGAAATAGAAAAAAATAATAAAATGATAATGTGGATAACAATTTACTGTTTCCTTGAATCGATCTGGCGAGTCAGCAGGTATATTTGATTTTATTCACTATTGCTTAATTAAATTTTTATATTTTTACAATTCTTTTGTTATAATTTTACTTTTGACAAACATACTGATTTTTATTTGTTTTTAGAAATGGTGATTCCCACCCTGGAATATTTATTTACTATTTATCTATAAGAAATTAAGGAATATTGTGACGAGCATAAAATGCCGCGTCACAATATATAACAAAGAAAATTTTATCTTTCTTCTAAAATTTGTAAGAAGAAATAGAATACAACAAAGCGGGCGGATGTGGGTGGTATTTGTTGTTATTCATATTTTAATCTTTTAATTTTAATTCATATTCACATTATGTTTAGAGTACCACGTCATAAAAGAGTGACGTTGTACAGCAGCGAGGGATTTTTACATCATTTTCAAAGTACAACGTCACAAATTCTTATGAATATGACGTTGTACAGCAGAGAGGGATTTTATTCTTTTATTTCAGAGTACAACGTCACAAATTCTTATGAATATGACGTTGTACGACAGCGAGGGATTTTTCAATAATCAATAATACATATATAACAAAGAAAATTTTATCATTCTTCTGAGATTTGTAAGAAGAAATAGAGTACAACAAAGCGGGCGAATGTGGGGGGTATTTGTTGTTTTTAATATTTTAATCTTTTAATTTTAATTCATATTCACGTTATGTTTAGAGTACCACGTCATAAAAGTGTGACGTTGTACAGCAGCGAGGGATTTTTACATAATTTTCAGAGTATAACGTCACAAATTCTTATGAATATGACGTTGTACAGCAGCGAGAGATTTTTTTCTTTTATTTCAGAGTACAACGTCACAAATTCTTATAAATATGACGTTGTACGACAGCGAGGGATTTTTCAATAATCAGTAATACATATATTACAAAAAAAATTTTATCATTCTTCTGAAATTTGTAAGAAGCAATGAAATACAACAAAGTTGGCGGATGTGGGTGGTATTTGTTATTATTTAGATTTTAACATTTTAATTTCAAAATCACGTTATGTATAGAGAAGTACGTCATGTAAGTGTGGCATTGTACAGCAGCGAGGGATTTTTTCTTTTATTTCAGAGTAGAAGGTCACAAATTCTTATGAATTTGAAGTTCTACAGCAGCAAGGGCCATTGTGTATTTGAAAAATTGACCTTAGCAACTACAACTTGTTTGCTGAAAAATCAATATTTTCCTAGGCTTGAAAGGCTTAAAAATGTAATAATTTATATGCGCTTACTTTATAAAAACAATACAAATTAAATAATTGTAACACTTTTACTATTACGTACACGGAGAAAAAAATCAAGCGAATATAGTAGCGACAGTAACTATACTACTTTCGTGTGTGCGCCTTCTACGATATTTGCAGGGATCTAAACTCGTTTGGTATAGGACACTGCAAATTGGGTATGTTTTTTTACGAATATCGTAGAAAGCGCACGCGCGAAAGTAGTATAATTACTGTCTACTATATTCGCTTGATTTTTTTCTCCGTGTATTTAAATTGTTCGTATCTATCTGGGTACAGAAATATTTTAATATAATTCTTAAAATTTAATTTTCCTATTTCAAAAATTGAAAATTAAAAATTGTACTTTTTTATTATATACGTTTGAGAAAATTAATAAAAATTTTTTTGATTTATTAAGGGGGGAACACCAGTTGTAACTCAAAAAATAATGCTTTTTTCAAGAATATTTTCCAAAAGAACAATGAATCTTTTTAAAGAATACTATTTATTAGTTAAAAGTACATGTAAAAAGCTGTAATTTAAAAGAAAAAAAAAATTTTTTTAACAAAAACTTTTGGAGATATGAGCCATTGAAGTGGCGTCTTAAGAAAAAAGGCGAATTGCGGTGACCAGCATTCTGCAAGTATACTTCGTCTGAAATACAAAAATGAAATTGATTTACATTTATTATAAGATTATCTAGTTCGTGATCGAAGGATTTAAAAAAAAAAAAAAATTTGACAAAATGGCGACCTGTCAAAGTCAAAAGTATGATTTTCGTTAAAAAAATACGGTCGATTTTCAGCTATATAAAAAAAAGTTTTGATTAAAAAAAAAAATCCTTCGATCACGAACTAGACTTATATGTGTAAATGAAGCACACTAAATTTTAAATAAATCGGTTTAATGGTATTCGACTAATCATGGTCACCGACTTGGAAAATGTCATTTTGAGAAAAACGCATTAAAAGATTCAACTTACTTTTTTTTGTTCAGAAGAAATTTTGTTTCTAAGTTACAAAGAGTCATCGATTCCTGGACCATATAATAACTCTTCCGCAGTGGTTGCCGTTTCTAAATCATAGGAAAAGGCCATCTGTCGTTAGGGTCAGGTATGGCTGGCCACCTTGTATGAAGCCACGGGACGCGCCGCTGCAGTGTTCTGTATATCTCATTTATTTTTCACCGGATCAACTTTGAAATTTACAGACACATTTCTAAATATGTATACTTTAAGAAAATGCACCAAAAAAAAAATCGATTTTTCGAAAGTTACAACTGGTGTTCCCCCCTTAAAGTGAAAATTAATTTAAATTTTTCAAATTTCAAAAAATTTGTGATTTTTTTGAAACTGAAATTTTTATCGAATTTTCATAAGAAAAAAAAAATTTTTTGATTTTAAAAATTTTGTTGAATTTTTCAAATTTCAAAAAGTTTAAATATTTTTCAGAAAAAATTTTTTTTGTTTTTTTTTGGAAGTGAAAATTTTTTTGAAGTTTTCAAATTTCAAAAATTTTGAGATTTTTGAGTAAAAAAAAATTTTTGATTTTCTTTGAATGTGAAAATTTTGTTCAATTTTTCAAATTTCAAAAAGTTTGAATATTATTGAGAAAAAATTTTTTTTGATTTTTTTGAAAGTGAAAATTTTTTTGAATCTTTCAAATTTCGAAATTTTTAAATATTTTCAAAAAAAAAATTTTATTTTTTTTAAAGTGAAATTTTTTTTGAATTTTTCAAAATTACAAAAATGAAAAGAAAATTTTTTGATTTTTTTTAAAGTGAAATTTTTTTTGAAGTTTTCAAATTTCAAAAATTTTGAGATTTTTGAGAAAAAAAAATTCTTGATTTTCTTTGAAAGTAGAAATTTTGTTGAATTTTTTAAATTTCAAAAAGTTTGAATATTTTTCAGAAAAGAAAACTTTTTTATTTTTTTTTCGAATTTTCATAAGTTTCAAAAATTTTGAGAATTTTGAGAAAAAAAATTTTTGGGTTTTTTGAAATTAAAAAATTTTGAGTTTTTTCAGAAAAAAGATTTTTTTACATTTTTTGAATTTAAAATATTCAAAAAATTTTTAATATTACTACAGCATAAATAACAAAATTGTTACAAAATTGTTGTATTGTTTTTTTATAAAGAAAAACATAAATTATACTATAAGTATTGCCTACACCAAAAATATTTGAATTTTTTAATTTCGAAATTTCAAATTTTATTTTTGAATGTATTTTGAAATTTACCGCCACAATTAGTGATGTGAACACACTTCTTCAAGCAGCCGCACGGACCCAATTGGCGGCGCTCGAATCAGTGCAGTAAGCAGTGGACTATACATTCACCGCACTCTACAGTTGATGCATGGAAATCGTCGCCCAGAGGATAAATCAAGAGAGAAGATTTTATTTATAAAATATTGTTTTTTATTATTTTTATTCATTTTTTTTTTAGAATTAAAATTTAATCTTTTTTTTATTATTTTTATTAATTTCTATTTCATTTTCAAAAAAAAATTCATCCTGGAGCACTTGACGACTCAATAACATGTCCTTAAGAACGTTTATCCAAATAATGCAGACATTCAAAAAATGAGTTTCTATAATTTGCCCGTTCAAACTTCTAAACAAATACACCGTTCTAAAAATGTGCTTATTTATTTAAAAAAATTGTTGTACTTTTTTAAAAACTTTTTTTTAATAAAAATTAATTTAATATGGACTGATATAAATAAAGGTTAGCTACGCTTTTGCGAAAGTCAGGGAATTTTATTTGGTATATAATAATTTCCAATTAACCCTTTAAGGCCTGAATTATTTAAAGTAATGAAATACTCAACATCTTATGCAGTCAACGGTCATTTGGGTCGCTGATTACGAATCCGGTGTCAGTTTTTCAAAATTCAAAATGGCGGATCCAATATGGCGGACGACGATTTTTAAAATTTATCGAATTCGCTTCAAACTCGTTACTCCGAGGTTTTTGGGGTCGCTGATTACGAATCCGGTTTCAGTTTTGAAAAATTCAAAATGGCGGATCCAATATGGCGGACGACGATTTTTAAAATTCATCGAATTCGCTTCAAACTCGTTACTCGGGGGTTTTTGGGGTCGCTGATTACGAATCTGAGATCAGTTTTTAAAAATTTAAAATGGCGAATCCAATATGGCGGACGACGATTTTTTAAATTTATCGAATTCGCTTCAAACTCGTTACTCGGGGGTTTTTGGGGTCGCTGATTACGAATCTGAGATCAGTTTTTAAAAATTTAAAATGGCGAATCCAATATGGCGGACGACGATTTTTTAAATTTATCGAATTCGCTTCAAACTCGTTACTCGGGGGTTTTTGGGGTCGCTGATTACGAATCCGGTTTCCGTTTTGAAAAATTCAAAATGGCGGATCCAATATGGCGGACGACGATTTTTAAAATTCATCGAATTCGCTTCAAACTCGTTACTCGGGGGTTTTTGGGGTCGCTGATTACGAATCTCAGATTAGTTTTTCAAAATTCAAAATGTCGGATCCAATATGGCGGACGACGATTTTTAAAATTTATCGAATTCGCTACAAACTCGTTACTCGGTGGTTTTTGGGGTCGCTGATTACGAATCCGGTTTCAGTTTTGAAAAATTCAAAATGGCGGATCCAAAATTCAAAAAGTTAAGCTATGCTCATGAAACTGTCCACTTTGCGGCTTTTGGGGTTGCTGATTACGAATCCCGTGTTAGTTTTAAAAAAAGCAATATGATGGATCTAATATGTCGGACAAAAATTCAAAAAGTTAAGCTATGCTCATGAAAGTGACTACTCGTGGTTTTTTCGCTGATCACGAATCCAATGTTAGTTTTTTAAAATTGAAAATGGCTTATTTAATATGGCGGTCAAATAATAGAAATGCTGATCTAAGGTCTTGAAAACTTTACTGTGTGGTTCTTAGCGTCACTTTTTACGAATTTGGTGTCAGCTTTTAAAAATATAAAACTGCGGATCTAATATGGCGCATCGTACACGAGGCGCATGCGCATGTTGATCTTTCCACTACTACTGAACTCCCACTCCTACAGCTCTTTAGCGAGAGCTTGCAGCTCGATTGCGGACTAACGTACTTCATTGTGCTTTTGAATGAGCTTATAGATTATATGAACATAAAAAAAGCATTTCATCACTAGACGCTTACGAATACTGCGCGCTCAAAAAGTTTATCCATAATAACTGTATATCATTATGAATAGAAAAAAACAAACATATTCACTTCGTTCGAATAAAAGTAACGAACAAAACTTTGCTCTACCTGTCAATCCCGAAAATTCTGACGTTGACGGGGACAGTGATTCGTCAGATGAGAATGACGATGAATCAGAACCCTGTGGCGAAATCGACTCAGGTTCAAATTCTGATTCAGATTCTCATTCTGAACCCGAAAGTTGCGATGAATCTTTAGAACAAAATGAAAATTGGTCAGAGGATACAAGTTATTTTAATGCACTAAATATAAATTTCGATGGTGATCCAGAAGTAAAATTGAAAATTAATAGAAATCATGCAGAAATTGATTATTTTTCCCACCTGTTTACTAAAGAAGTTTTAGATTTCATTGTCTCTGAGACAAATTCATATGCCAAAAAAAAATTTTCCACTCTTTCGTGTTCAAATTCTAGCACATCCACAAGTGGTACAGAAACGATCTGGACAGATATTTGTGCCAAGGAATTGCAGGCTTGGATTGGTATGCATATTCTCATGGGAATTCATCAACTTCCAAGACTTCGAGATTATTGGAGCATCAATTCATCTCAACTCTAATGATACTATGCTGCCTAGGGGAAACATTAATTATGATAAGCTTCATAAAGTTAGGCCTCTTATTGAAGTTCTTAATAAAAATATAAAGAAGCATTATCGTAACTCGAAGACTGTGGCAGTTGATGAATCCATGATTTTATTTAAAGGTCGTTCAACTTTAAAACAGTACAATCCAATGAAGCCCATAAAAAGAGGGTACAAAGTTTGGTGCCTGGCAGATTCCCAGACAGGGTATGTCTTGTCTTTTGAGGTTTATACCGGAAAGTCCGATTCGAGTGTTTCTTCAGGGTCTACGTTAGGTGAACGGGTTGTTATTCAGTTAACTGATCATTTACGAAACACTGGAATCTTGGTAGCCTTTGATAACTTCTTCACGTCTGTCAATCTCATGAAAGAGTTGAAGGCCAAACAAATTTTTGCGGTAGGTACAGTGAGAACTAATCGTGTAGGTCTACCAGACATATTGAAGCAGAGTAATGTAAATAAGGGGAAAAGAGGACAGAAAATGATTAGAGGTGACTACGTTTACCAGACAAAAGGTTGTGTTGGCGCTATTAAATGGATGGATTCTAAGCCAGTTACAATACTGACAACGGTGCATAATCCTACCACTGTCACCTTCGTCACTAGGAAGAATAAAGATGGCACAAAAATTTCTGTTCCTTGTCCTGAAGCAATCTCTGCTTATAATAAATTTATGGGAGCTGTAGATCGATTTGATCAGTTCAAAGAACGATATGGCATAGGCAGGCGATCAAAGAAATGGTGGCATCGAATTTTTTATTTTCTGATTGATCTCGCAATTATAAATTCGTTCATAATTTTTAAAATTCACCAGGAAAAAAAATCGCTTCATCAACTTGACTTTCGTATCAATTTGGCAAAACAATTGATTGGCACCTTTTCTTTACGGAAAAAAAGAGGTCGCCCGATTCATTACGATGCGAAGGTATTGAAAATTACAAAAAACATTCGGACTCAAGAAAACAAACACATGCCTGTCAAAGAAAATAGCAGAAAGCGATGCCAATTGTGCAGTGCAAATAATAAAGAAACTAGAACCAGGATAGTTTGCAAAACATGCAAAATTCCCCTTTGCATTGATCCTTGTTTCCAGAAATTTCAATCCCAATGAGTTACCCAGGTTGGCTTTGTAAATTTAATTTTTTTTTGTAAATTTTCGTCCATATTTATGAATTTGTTTTTGTCTATGTTTTGTGATTGTTTTCTTGTGAGTATCTGTTTTTTGGGTAATTCTAAACCTTACGTGAAAAATGATTCATGACAAAAACGTCACTCCAATAGGAGATGTCTAAAACAAACTTTTGAATTAAAAAAATATAAAAACTAAAAATTTTTTTTAAAATCTAAAAAAACAAAAAAAAATAATAAAAAAACAAAAAAATCAAAAAAGGGGTCTGGAAATGTACTGTAACCTCCGCGCGGTGGACCCTGGGAACTACTAACCTGTAGGCTAATTGCAGTACAAAAATACAAATATTTGCCATATTGTGTCGCCATATTAGAGCCGTCATTTTGATATTTTGTGAATCTGACATTAAATTTGGATTAGACGACCTCAAAAACCCCCCGAGTAATAAGTTTCAAACGAATCTGGTCAATTTTTAAAAATTTTAGTGTCTATATTGGATCCGCCATTTTGAATTTTGAAAATCTGAAATGAAATTTGGATTCAGCGACCTCAAAAACCTCCCGAGTAACAAGTTTCAAACGAATCTGGTCAATTTTTAAAAATTTGGGTGTCCACATTGGATCCGCCATTTTGAATTTTGAAAATCTGACATCAAATTCGGATTCAGCAATCCCAAAAACCTTAGAGTATGCATATAAACCAAAAAAAATAAGATTTAAAATTTTTTCTCAGATGTCCATACAGTGACATAACGGAAAAGTAACCAAAAATATTTTCTTGTAAAAGGGGTCGATTATAGGGGTAGTTTTTGAGACTTGCGGTGGTTATAATTCTCAAGAAGTCAAATTTGTCTGTGAAGTGAATTTTTATTTTATTTCAAAGCGTTTTAGTTATTAATTCTAATTTTTTGTGATAAAACTATGTAATATACAATAAACATAGGGTGCTTTTTTCAGTTATAGTTAATAAATTTTTATAAATATTGCTAAGTGGACATATTTTCTAGAAACTAGAAGAACGTAGGATAATCATGCCGAAAAGAGAACCACAAAATCTCTATTTTTGTCGGACTTATGAATTTTTAAACGCGTTTTTGGGACATATATGTCCCAGTAGGCCTTAAAGGGTTAAATAATTTTGTAACATTTTTAAAAATTAATTTAAGTAAATTCATCTAGAATAAACAAAGAATATTTATGAGAATTAGCTTAAAAGTCACGGAAAATAAAAGTGGGACAAATTAAAATTTATAGGTTAAAAATACCAAATATATATATATATATATATATTTATAACATAAAAACATTATTATTATTATTATAACAATAACACTAATTTCAAAATGTATTATGCAAAACTTTACGTATTTAAAATTTTATTAATATTTTAATTTCATATTTATTTTGCAAAAATTAAGATTAGAAAACCTTTTAAAAGTAATTTTTTCATTTATTATTTAATTTTATTCAAAATACCTTTTAAAAATAATAATCTCAATTTAATTGAACGAAATCGGTGCGCCCTGTTTTTTAAATTTTATCAAACTTTGCAATTCGAATTTACTTAAATATTATCAATTTGTCAATTTTGAAACTAATTAATCACATACAATTGCTATTATACACATCGACTAAAGAATAGGTTTATTATTTATAATTGAAAACATTACTTACCTAATAGGAATTACTTATAATATTGAGGCACTTTTTTTAATAGTAACAATAATAATACTTTACTTAATAAATTAAAACTTTATTTGTTTTCCGCATACGCCAACTTACTGCACGTTTGCAGCCGGCACAGTGACACAGCACCCGGCACGGCGACACAGCACACGGCACTGCGCGCGGTTTGCACGGGATTGGTTCGCGTCATGTAGTAGTGCGCGGGACGACCTGTCCGTGAGCCGTATCCGGCACACAGCACCGACAATCCTTGTGCGAGCACCTTTATGGAGTTCGATGGGACGATCGTCGAAGGGACCGATATCACGATCGGGATAACGAACGATATGCCGATCATTTTAGTAGTCGTTACGACGATCGACATATTCAACGGTATGATGATCGTTACGATCATTACCGTTACCGTCGTTACGATAAGTATTACCGTCGTTAAAAATATGTTAAAAATCCTGTAAATGTTAAACATTTGCACACCTCTCCTCAGCAAATTCAAGAGTCATTAAAATGGTATCTAAAAATTATGGTTGCATCTTTTAAAGCACATCCAAAATAGGCAAATGCAATTTTGCAGAAAATCCCAGCTGCTCCCCTTTTCAAAATATTGCTGAAAACGTTATTTTTTAATTAAAAAATACTCAATTTGCAAATGCATATTAAAAACCGAAACTTTCGGTGCTGAGGGGGTGATTCTAATTACATTTTTTTATTACTAGGGTAAGTCCGAGAGAGATGGAACACATTTTTTCAAACCTTTGTAATTTTAAAAGAAATTAACATCGCAAACCTATTCAAGTGCGATGATTTAAAAACAAAAGTTTTCGTCAATATTTTGAAGAGGGGAGCAGCTGGGATTTTCTGCAAAATTGCATTTGACTATTTGAGATGTGTTTTAAAAGATGCAACCATAATTTTGAGTCACCATTTTAATGACTCTTGAATTTCCTGAGAAGAGGTGTGTTTGACATGTAAAATGTCAAAACACATGTTTTCATTTTTCTAACCTAAAAACATATTTCAATAATTTGATTTTAAAAATTTTTTTCAACCTGGAGATCAATAATTTGAAAAATTAGGAAAAAACTGCATTCTAATATTGTAGTTTTTTTGAAAAAAAATAATAATAATTATTATTTATTCAAATAATTGAAATATAATTTAATTTTGAACGTCTTTTTTACAACATTGAGATCAATAATTTAAAAAATTTTCAAAGAACTATTTTTTATATGTGCGTTTGTGAAAAAAGTACATAAAAAAACAATAATTATTTATTTAAAAAATTGATAAATAATTCAATTTTTAAACATAATTTTTTACAATTTTGAAATTTTCACCCTAATAACACAAGATATCTTGGGCTATATTGATCATATCCCGCAGATATCCTATGGATGTCCTATGGACATCAAAAGGATCTCTTAAGGATATCCAAAAAAGCGGCGGTTTGGATATCCACAGGATATCTTCTGGATATCTCTATACATGGAAAGAAAAAATCTAAAGAATATTTTAATACTGGTATTGAAAAGTTGGATGAAATGGGATAATTTTAATATTTATTTGATTTGCTAAAGTTGCTTTCAAGACTTTTAAGCAATTTTATTATGTGTATAATAAAATGTCTGAGACGTATTAACCCTCGGAGCACACACCTCTTTTTGCGAACAAGTAGCACAGTCTGGGTCGCTGTGACCCTGTTTACTTTACAAAACTCCCCCATTTTTGAACTATTGGACTGATCAACACAAAAAAAATATTTTTTTATTCATTGAACCTTGTAAAATAAGAATATGTAGTTTAGAAATATTATTAAATTATTTGCATATTGAAAAAAAATTCGTGAAGTTAACTAATTAAAAAGAAAAAATTGAATTTAAAAAAAATGTAACTTTTGTAATTTTTAATATTTTAAGCTAAAAATTGGGATTTATATTCTCGAAGTGTGTTAGAATAAGGGAAAAAATACCACTTTATTTTATTTTTTAAAAAAGGTATTTATTTTGTAGTTTAACGAAGGTAACTTTTAAGACGATAAAAATGTGATTTTCGACACAACTTTTTAAAACTATACTTTTTTAATAACATATTTACTAGTATTTTATTATTTTCTTTGGATTATCATGTTACTTATTATTCCTTATTAGTTAGTTACCACTATATGGCCTTAGGTTCGTGTTGTATTGCCGACTTTTCAAATTACACTTCATTGAAATTAATGACAGGGTCTGTGTGACCCAGTATGTGCTCCGAGGGTTAAGAAAATTATAGCTAATAATTATTATTATATAATGAAAGAAATACTTTCAGATGTAGTAAATTTAATATTATATTTTACGAAATTATCATTATACAGAACCTAAACTCTTTTAATACTTATGAGAAAGATGATTCTAGACAAATTTCCAAACCCTGCTTAAGAAAATTATTATACTGTTTAACAGATTTTGTAGAATTGCGCATGCGTCAGTTCCGCGCTAGCCTGCTGCGCATATCAGCCTGTTAAATATTCAGTCGTGCCGCTTTTTCTAGAGTGTCGCACGTTTTTAATGTGTATTCCGGTGATTTTTATTATTGTGAGAGTTTTTTGTTTTATTGAAATATTGATGGTGAGTATAATATTTATTACTAGAATTATAAAAGTAAAAAAATTACTATATTAAGTTCTACGAGTTTTACAGCAAACTTTACATGCATGGTTTAATGAATTTAACCTCCAAATATAATTTTTCATTCATATGTACTCTTTGTCATTATTGTTATTCTTTAAATTCATTTGTTTCTTAATTTACAAAACACATTTTTTATTTTTCAAAGTAGATTTTTATTACTTATAAAATTTTTTTATGTTAGGTTTCGAAATAGATTCTCTGCAGCCTAATGTAAGCATTTATATAAAATATAATGAATAATGTAAAAGGGGAATTTTACTTAATTTTAAAAACTTATATTCGAGTTCTAATTTTTCAATTAAATTCCAGAACTGTTGCCGTGTAGAATCGTACGAGTTTGAAGGCAGTGTAAACAAGCAGTTCACAGATTTGAGTCCTGTTTCGAGGTCAAATATTGTTGATGTCGGTGCTCCCTTTTTGTTCACAAATGTAGCAAGAAATAATGATAACGATTCAAGTGAGAAATTGATTTCTATTGTACAAGAAAGTGTACATTATAATGGATCCTGTTTAGAAAAAGACGTTCTTAATTTCACTTTAGAACAAAATAATGTCCGTTTAGAGCAAAATGATAGCAATTCAATGCTAAGTGATTGCCGTTTAGAGCAAACTGATTGTACTTCAGGATCTTCAGTCAAAAACACTTCGAATTGGGTAAGTAATAAAAAATTAAATTCTATGAAATATTATAATTATTAATAACTATTAAATACTCTCTAACTTGGCGACTTTTTCAATAGATATAAATTTGTTATTGTATAAACTTCAATATTTTTTATAACAATTTTTGGTACAATTTAATTACCTATTTTCGAAAAAATACTATTTTATGATGAAAATAACTTACTTATATTGTATTATAATTTACTGTTTTTTACGAACTGATTTAATTTAAATAAAAACGTTGATTTTAATTAAGAAGATACATAAATCAATAAAATTAATTTAAAAAATTATTGTTTTTGTTAGCCTAAATATTTAGCAATATTACTTGTTTCAGGTTTTACAACATTTCTTGGAGAGCAGTGGCGAAGGGAAGGTAATTCTCAAGGCCTACATTGATAACAGCAACTTCCTCAGTTATCAATCAAGGACTCTGTTAGTGCATTTGATAATTAAAAGTGAAAAGGAGAAATTGCTTAAGTACCTCAAAGTAGGAAAACAGATAGATGATTGGAAGTAAGTAAAATATAGTTAAAATGAAATATGGTGATCTCTGTATTATTCTCTTTTAAAAAAATTAATATTTAACTGTTTTTGCTGAAGATACTTTTAAATAAATATTGTATTAACATTACATACTTTTAAATTCCTTCTAAAAATAATATTAATTGTTTTAATAAAAATTATTTTTATTTTTACTCTATTGGGATTTAGTACTTAGTTTATATTTCATCTAATAATTAAAAACGAAATTAAATAAAAATTATTTTATTAACAATTTTTTAAATAATTTTAAAACTTTAATTAATTTACGAAGTTTAACATATTTCTGTTTATTTTATAGAATCGATAAATGTAAATTTAAATTTTGGGCTTCCGAAATTGTAAAAACTTTTCCAAACGAAGGGGTGGCAGTTTATTATTCGCCGTTTCACATCGAAAACGGATCTAGAATTTTAGCATCAGGCAGGCTGTATGATAACTTTAATTACGAGAAAGACAAATTGAGGAAAGCAGGCATATTAAAGCCATCAAAAAAACTAAGCCGGAGGAAAAAACATTCATAATATCAGGTTAAACTTTTATTCACTACATTTTTTAAAAACTTTACAAGTAAAAATTTTTTAAACGTGAAATTAACTTATTGCAATTTTTTATAGCCAATATGATTAATTTAAATTACTTGTTAAAACAGAAACGTTTTTTTATTCATTATTTTTCAAAACAAATCATTTAGATTCACAATCAAGAGATCTTCGTTGGCTGGAGGAAAACTCTACACCTTGGGACGTTATTGAGAAGCTTTGGAAATCAACATTTTCCAAAGAAAATGAAATGTTATTGTCTAATAAAAAAGCTTAAACGAGTACCTTGATTCATTTAAAGCTTTTAAAGAGCACGAAGGAAGAAAATTAGTATTTCATATTTTTTTATTAGATATTTTCTTTAAAAAAGTATCACTGATTTTCATTATTTTAATGACAACTTTTTTTCAGATTGAATTGGACTTCAAGCTGTTGTATCCGGATTCGACGAATCCTTTTGCGAATGCGAATGATAAAATTCTTTTGTCGTTATTGCCAGCTCTAGATTCCTGTAAGCAATTTATTCATTTTTTAACTTTTACAATTTTTTTTTCTTTTGCAACAATTTTCTTTTTTCAGCTTCTCAAGATGTTATATTGTATTATTTGTTGCTGTGTGTAATTTCCTGCGGGAATTCTGTTGTTCAAGGAAAACGAATACGAAAGGACCAAAGCAACGAATTAGCAAAACAGTATACAAAATTAAATACACAGGAAAAACGTGATACTTACATGTTGCATGTAAAGGTAAGATGATTTTAAATAAAATAAATAATTTTTTTGAGATAAAACAAACTAATTTGTAACTGCAATTTTTTAGACCGCAAGCGAATTCCAGCCAACATTAGACAAAATACGAGAGAACGCTAACGAAAAAAAGGAAGATTTTAAACCACTCACAGTTATTGTTGGCCCATTGGTAAAAATTGAAAAATTTTACGTTGTCTTCAGTAACATAACCTATGAATGTGATACGTTGCTTAATGCCTTTCACTTGAGTTTCATGAGTTTTCAATCTTTTAACTGTGAGTACCCAAAGTATTCGAAATCTATATGGCATTTTATTCAAAACGCCCTGTATGGAATTAATATCACCGGGAAAAGAATTTCAAACAAACTTAATGTTCTTATAGCTCAAACAAAGCAGGCTATTGAACTTTCGAAAGTGATAGAAAACTAAGCGCCTGTTAATATGTTTTAATTTTTAAAACAAAGTAATTTTTTATCTAAGCAGAATTTAAATACAAGTTATTTCGTTTTTAAGTCTTCTAAAGACAAAATTTTAAGTTGAATTGTAATGACTTTAACGGGTATTTTACGATTTCTTTATTTAGCGATAATAATTTTCGTTATGTTTCGTTGTTTTGTATGCGAATCTTCTTTTGCTGATAATAAGCAATTAGTGTCACATATCCAACTGTCTCACGTTAATTTAACGACTTTTCGTTGCGCCGAGTCAGATTGTTCTCGAGCATATTCAAAATTTAATTTTTATAAAAAACATCGATTTTTTAAACATGAGATATTACAAAAGCAGACAGTTGAATTTAAAAAGGCAGAAAAACTTTCAGTAGAAACGTTAGAAATACCAAAAGCGGAAGATATACAAGAATCTTTGAATTTATTAGATGAAACCGATGATTCATCTGATACTTCGTCTGATGCTTCAGATGTAATTTTTGAAGATCAAGATATTTTCTGGGAATTTTCTGATACATTAGATGAAAATTGTTTCAAAGATTGTCAATTTGAAGAAAAATGTCTCCACTTTTTCGCGAAACTTTATAAATTTCCGGATATATCAAGAATAAGAGTAGATGAAATCGGGCACGATGTTGTGACATTGGTTCACAATCAATGTGATGATATTCGAAATGAAATTCATAATCGAGCTACACAGTTAGGGACTGATTCGATTTCCGTCACTGAAATTGATTCAATTTTTGAAAAAAAATTAGAACCTTTCGATGCTTTAAGTACTGAATCGCGACGTTTTTCTACCTATAAAAAAATTGGAACTTTCATTCCTCCTCAATCTTACGCGCTTGGTAACCAAAAAGTACCAGTTGAAAAAGAAGGAAAAATGGAATTAATTGACAAAGTTATTGTGTCCCAATTTATACCAATCAGAGAAGTTTTTAAAAAATTTTTCGAAATGCCGAATGTTTTGGAAAGTACTCTTCAATACTTAAAAAACGCTGAAAAACATTCCACAATAGTTAAAAACATTGTCCCAGGATCTCTATGGAAAGAAAAATCTAAAATGTATGACGATAAAATTGTTCTTCCCTTAGTAATGTTTTTCGATGATTATGAAAATAACAACCCTTTAGGAAGTCATAAAGGAGTATCAAATTGTGGTGCTTGTTATTTGAACATTCAAGTGTTACCTCCTGAATTTCAAGCTAAAATAGAAAACATTTTTCTTTTTATTCTTTTTAATACAAAAAGTCGTGCAGTGTTTCACAATAAAAAATTTTTTTCTAAAGCAATCGAAGAGATTAATGCTCTTCAATCCGAGGGCATACCTGTAATAATTAATAATGAATAAATTCGAATCTACTTTTTATTGACCCTGATTATAGGCGATAATTTAGGTCTTCATGGTATTCTTGGTTTCACTGAAAGTTATTCTGTAAATTTTTTTTGTAGATTCTGTTTAACTGAGCACAAAAATATTTCCAAAATATTTAACGAACGTGATTGCATACTTCGCGACAAAAAAAATTATGAGTTTCTTTTATCCCAAAAAAAGGCTTCTCGCTCTGGATTAAAAGAAACTTGCGTTTTTAACGAAGTCGATTATTACCATGTAACTCAAAATACAGCTGTTGATCCCCAACACGATCTGTTAGAAGGTGTTTGTCGTTATGATGTCGCGCTTGTGTTATATTATTTTATATATATAATGAAATTATTTTCACTACAAGATTTTAATGATAGATTAAAAAGTTTTATGTACGGTTCGAACGATAATGAAAATAGACCTCCACCTATTTTATAAAAACATCTTAAAAAAATGTATAATAATGTCGGCTTCTGAAATGTTATCTCTAATTCGAAATATATTACTGATTATTTATAGAGAGTACCAAATCTGTATCAGAGGATAACAAGCAATGGTTACTCCTTAAGAAACTTAAACAAATTGTCGATATAGCATTCAGCAAAACTGTTTATGAAAAAGCTTACGTTTCTCTTGATAATTTAATCGAAGAGTATTTAAAGTTACATTTTGAAATTTTCCCGGGTAAAATGAAACCAAAGCATCACTTTCTAATACATTATGCTCGTATTATTGAAGCTCTCGGTATTTTAAATGTAAGTACGTGTATGCGTTTCGAATCAAAGCACCAAGAGGGAAAAGTGACTTCTCATGTATCTCGTTGTAGAATAAACGTTTGCCGAACGATCGCGATTAAGCATCAACTAATTTTAAATTATAGATTCTTGAGCAAACATTGTTCTTATCCTCTGTTTACGAGTGGTACTATTAAACAAGTTGCACTTACACAAATTTCGGAATCTAACGAATTCATCTCTCTGCTATCTCACTCAAATGGTTCAATTAAAAAAAAACACAGTGAATTAAATATCTCGGTCGAAAAATAAAAGTAAACAGTATTATTGTCGTTCCCTCAGAAGAGGGTCCACTGTTTCATGTAGTACACGTAATTAATATTATCGAAAAGAATGACTGTCGCATTATTACGAAGAAACTTAATGATGTGTTTTTTGATAATCATTTACAAGCCTTCCAAGTATTTGATGATAATAATTATTCATGGGACATGTTAAAGTTGTGCAACCTTCAAGATGTTACAATTACAGTTAGATATAAGTTACCGAATGGTTGTCACTATATTTGGGCAAATCCACGAAACTTTTAACTTTTGTGACACCTGAATCAAACACTTAAAAGTCTATATTATTTTTAATTAAAACTTAATATATAATTTTTTCTTGCTAAATTATATACAAAGTAACATTTCTGTACAATATTAGAAGAAAATATTAATTTGTCTATTAGTTTTATAAGTTAAAAAGTGAAAAAACACTGAAATTTCATGTGACACCGTCAGAAAAGTTTACATTCTTAACGACTTTTCTTTTGCGGCGTGTAAAATATCGCTTCAGCTGCAACATGTCTAACAGACATATTTTGTCAAAATTTTTTCACTATCTCATTAGTGTGCCCTCAATGTTAATAAAGATATGAAGGGTTGATTGAGTGACGCCACTTTTTGAGACAATTTAATTAAACATCTTCTTAAGGAAATATCTTGTGCGGCGTTCAATAAAAATAAAAGTTCAATGGATTTCTGAATAGAGAATGAAAAAACAAAAATTTTAAGACCTTTTTCATTGATGTGCCTCTAAATGTACTCCTGTAGGAGCAATTAGAAGATGATAATAAAAATCGTGATTTCATTTAAATTTATACATTTTTGAAAGGCACAACTGCATTTTTGCTTTAAACAGGTCAATCTATGGTGTGATCGAAATATTTTCATACATATATTTGAACACAAAAACGCCGCTTAAGTATTTTGAGTGAAACAAATTTTATTAAGTTAAGAATATGTGTCCTGACGCGGTGAAAGGGACCTTATGATTAAATAAATCGATTTTTATTTTTTTATACCAATCGATAGTTTTTGAGTTGCTTTTTCATTTCCAACAATTAAAATTTGTCTCCTTCAAATACTTATTGTGTTATATAGCTTTAAACATAAGTACTTTTCCGCGTATTCTCGGGCGCTTCGTGGCTACTGCAAAACCACTACCACTGCTCACCACTACGACGCTACCCTCGTATATCGGTGAGCGTGTTTCCTTCGTGCATCTTCGGCTCTACCATTTCTTGTCTCTCCCCACTAGTTCTAAGCTCTGATGTATACATTGCGCTGGGCCCGGAAAATGGATTTATCTCATATTAAAGCCAGTAAAATTGCAATAAACAATTTATTAGATTTTCATTATTTTAATAATGTATAATAATAATAATAATTTATATTTTAAATTCAAGACATATAACTTATTTATACAGCAAAAGTAATGTTATTTTTACTGTTGTAAGAAAAGTAAAAATTGAAAATTTCTCTGTTGATAAAATAAATAATAAAAATTAATTTTATTTGATAACAACGATTTTCAGAGAATTAATAAATAATTATTAAAAAAATGTTTAAACATTGTCAAAAAGGGGTTTCGTAAATTTCTTCTCATCTTTAAAGGATAAAGTATTTCGAGTTGGCATTTGGAGGAATAATAGAGGAATATTATTTTTGCAATAATATTGTGAGGAAATTATTTTATTAAAGATTTAAAGTGGAGTAATTTGGGGTAAGTTAGTTCAGCAGCGGCCACTAGCTAGAATTGGCGCCACCTTCTGGGCCACTGACACATAGATTCAATGTCTGTCCCCACTTCTGTCAAAAATCCAACTTTTATAACCACAAAATTACTTTTAAAAATGGAGATGCTTCTTAATCAGCTCGCCCTCATCTAATTAATCCGACAAATCCGAACAAGATATTTCAAGTTATTTACGTATTATTTTGTCAATCAAAATTAATCGATTAACTTTAATAGAAAATGAATCCATTTGCCGGGCCCAGGGCAATGTTTACATCAGAGCTTAGAAAGAGTAGGGAGGTACAAGATATGGTAGAGCCGAAGATGCACGAAGGTAGCATGCTCACAGACATATGAGTGTAGCGTTGTAGTGGTGAGCAGTGGTGCTGATTTGCAGTTGTACGTCCCCACTACTCAAATGTCTATTTTCGTGCTACACTTCGAGCGCCTCTCCTGTAAAATTTGCTTTGGAACCGTAAGGTCCCTTTCACCGCGTCAGGACACATATGCTTTTGGAGTCACTTTTTTGGAGTCTTTACCCCCTGTTTTCTCAAAATCCTGACGTGCTAAGCAAATTTGGGTGCCAGAATCGTGTTCAGAGGACGAAAATACTTTGGAAACCACTCCGATAACAAAAATAAAAAAAGTTGAATTTTTCAATTTTATATGTAATTTATTAACATTAAAGAGTTTAAAGAGTTAAACATTGACGGCGTGAGCTAAAAATGAAGCACGCATATGAATTTGTTGTGCTAAAATGTACTTAAACGTGTATACAAAGTGACATCAATGTGCCTGCAAATTAAAAAAAAAAATTTCTTTTCTTGAAAGTTAAAAGTTTCGTGGATTTGCCCATTTGCAAGTCTTGGCTGTGAGTAATGTAAAATTCCATGTAAAAAAATTGTATGAAAACGTCACATGGAATTTTCAAATGAATTATTTTGTAATATTAATTGTTGGTAAATAAATAAATGTTAATTGCGATTCTCAATTAACTTTGCAATTTAGATGTTACGAACCAAAGAAATCATTTGTTTATAGAAATCAATTACTTTAAAAATAATTAATTAAAAGAAACTGTAGGCTTTTGAGATGGCCCAAATTTCTAGAGTTCTCGGAGGTCCAAACTGCCTTAAATCCAATTTAGGATTTAAGTTTTTATTTATGGGTTCGTTTTCGCTAAAATGCTGATATTTTCTAGATTGAATTAGAAAATACACCGGGACTTCCTTTATTAAATTGTTATGGATAGAATAGAAAGAAAGGAAATAAATAGAAAAGAATTAGGAAAGAATCACAAATTTATTTATCAAGAGATTATCAAAACATTGAAAGAAATAGTTTAATTTTAACAAAAATTGTGTTTAGTTCGGAACGATACGTTGAGTACTTACCGTTCCGCGTTCCTTATTCTACCGTCGGATAGTCAAGAGTTGAACACCTTCTCGCCTCTTACAAGCACTTTCCGACGGGCAAAACATTCAATAAAATAAAAAGGAAACTATTATAATTTTGTGTCCTCTCACACTCGCTCAGGTGGCGCATTAGCGGTTTGCCGTATGTCGTTTTCGCGTTAACTAGACAGGGACAGACAAATCCACCCTCTTACTCTAATTCGTTGACTCGTCAATTGCAAAGGCAGGCGCGGGTCCTACACGTACCCGGCTGGTCTGGCGACAAAGATAAGGAAAGCGACCTTCCCTTAAAACTTCTCTTCAAATATTGTCTTTGTTAATTATGCTAGATTTTTCTTGGGACCCTCGCATCGAAAACGGACGCGGGCTCTACACGATTCCGGCCGGTGTCACCACAAAATTATTATCACTGCAAAAAGATCCATTTTGACGATAATATTTTAATTCGACACGATTCCAAGCGGCCCCGTGGACTACGGGTATATAGAATTTTAGTTTACGTCCGACCAACAATTCTTGGGTAAGCACGCAAGAAAAGTTGTGTCCCTTTTACCGGACGGGCCCGTCTGGATTTTTAATCGATATATCGCGACTAATCTTCGCGATCGCCGAAACCGAACTGAACATCGAATTAGGGGCCAGAGACGCCTCGTAGGTACACTTAGGGATGAAAAGTGGGAAATTAATGCTGAATCGGAATTTTGGAAAACGTGTGGAAATGGAAGTTAGGAGTATTGAACTTTGTTGCTACGCTGATTTTTAGCTGACTTCACATTTGAATGGAAATTGCTAAATAATTTCGAGAATTGGAATTAAGCTTAATCCCAATAAAATAATTAATAAAATTGATATATTATCCTGAAAGGATGATTAATTGGAAAATAGGAATTTTCCTTATAGGAAAATCCTTGATACATTCACTGTATATGTATCTTTAAAAATATTTAATTTTTAAAATACATCTTTTAATTTGATTTGAATTCCAGTATTGAGTGAAATATTTTAAATTTCATACCCAATTTTGATCTGGAATTGAGCAGTAGCATAATTCAAAATAAATACACGTGCTTTTAATCTGACAGCACTGTATTGCATAGCTTGTAGGCTTGGACAGAAGAAGAGAGGTAAGGAGAAAGAATAGGTGAGGAGAATAAGAGTGTAATGGTACTGTGGAATATAGCGTACCATGTAAGCGCCTATAGCCCGAACTCATATGTATAGGTGCCTGTAGCGTATAGTCCAAATGAGTATGCGAGAACAAACGACTGCCATGCATTCAACGGTCTGTGGAGTAAGAGAGAAACGATACAGCTTAAAGAAACGTTAGTCTAAGAGAGAAAGGTTCGCTAGTACAATGTATCTCCTTTTTCTCTTAGGACGGCTGCTAGGTGGAAAGAGACACACGCTCTAATGTATCTGAGAGAGAAAGATTTGCTGGTACATTGTATCTTCTTTCTCTCTCGCGCTTTGCCGAGGAATGCGAGGGGAGCTTCCACTGATTATTTAATTATTTTAATTTCGATGCCAAAAATTATAATTTCCTAAATTTGGTTCAATTAATTCCAAATTTTGCGGTTGGTTTCATTTGATCCAACTAATTATATATCTTAAACAATAACATTGATAATAATAATATATAAGTATGAACATAAGGATATATGCGTAAATATCCATCCCATAACATTCTCATAGGTACGCGCATGGATAACCAATGGTCCGCGATGCTTTACAGGTTATCCGGATTAACATTGGTGTTTATCGTTCGGGAACGTTGCGGCAAGGTTTATTCATTGAAGGATGAAATGACAATTGTTAAATATTAGATTTTTTTTATTATAATTATGACAACAATATTAATTATATTATATTATAATATATTTTTTTTATATTAAATTATATTATATTATATTATATTGATGTAAATTGTCCCACAAACACATGTAGATTTTGCAAATTTTTGTGAAAAATATTCGTAATAAATCGAAATACTTTTTAAAATATCGGTTTTTATTTTTATTATCTATAGTAAACCGTTATAAAGAGATTCTTGTTTGATTTTACATATATTACTAGTTCTTCGGAATAATGATGTATTTGAATTAAATAATGATGTTGTTAAACGAATGACAGGTGAACCTAGAGAATATTTAAGTATAGATTCATCTGAAGAAGATGAAAAGTGTGACACAATAACTAACTTAATACCAATTGAAGTATTAAATAGTTTAACTCCAAATGGACTTCCTCCTTACAAATTAATATTAAAGATTGGTGCAATTGTGATACTTTTAAGGAATATTAATTTAGAAAGAGGTCTTTGTAATGGAACAAGACTAAAAGTTATTAAAATGGGTAGTTTTTCTATTCATGCACAAGTAATAACGGGAAATTATAAAAATGAGATTGTAATTTTGCCACGAATTACATTGTCACCGTCTAACGAAGAAATACCATTTCAAATGTCAAGAAAGCAATTTCCAATAAGGCTTGGATATGCTTTAACAATCAACAAATCTCAAGGCCAATCTTTCCAAAAAGTAGGCATATACCTTCCTTCACATGTTTTTAGTCCGTGACAATTATATGTTGCTTTATCAAGAGTAACTTCAAAATATAATCTTAAAGTATTATTATATAAAAATTCAAGTATTACACATAGCGAAAAAGGAATAAAAAAAAAGATAGGCAATGAAAAAGAAATTTATGTAAGAAACTTTGTTTACCAAGAAATATTACAATAATATTTAACACATGTTTTAAAAAAATTCGACTACGAAGAAATCTACTAACTCTACTTTATATATAAATTAATTCATTGAATTGGAAATGGCTGCGCTGAACTGTAACGGCAGCGCCATAAAAAAATATTATAATTATTATTATACTGATCATATCGCATAGAATGGATTAAAAAACCATTTAAAAAAAAAATATATAAAATATACTCCCTCATTAACAAAAATATATAAAATATAATCAAGTAATAACAAAAACTGTAAACTGGCTGCGCTGAGTAGTAACGGCTGCGTAACATCAAGAAAATAATATAATAAATTATAATAATTTATTAATAACATCACTCATATAAAACTAAATTATAAAAAATTAATTTAAAAATTAATAAGAAATAAAACAACTTACGAAAATTGCAGAATGGATGCGATGAATAAGTTAAAACATATTATAACTTTACATTATTGTAAATGAAAATTAAGTATTAAAAATAAAAAAATCAATATTTTTCTAAGTCTCTAATTTTTTTGGACTTATAAAAAAAAATAGTTTGTAAGATTTTCTAACAGCATATATGAGAGATTATTTTTCAATCGCCCCAGCCCAAAAAGTCAATGTTCTGGGATTGGCTTCATACTTTGGTAAATTGTTCTCCTATATGATAGTAATAAATCCCTAAAATATAAACTCATTAAAAAAATATTTGTAGAAAGTGGAGGGGGTTGAAGTTTTGACGTTAAGGGTAACATTGTCATTTTCAAATCCGTATAACTATGACAAAAGTTAATGGATTTTAATTTATCTATAATGAATTTTAATGCATTTATCACATATATGCAAAGTATTTTGATTTTTTTGAAAATAATTGAAAATAGATTTTTGAAGGACGGTGTCGAGGTCACGGGGTCGGTGTCGTTTTTCGAAATTTGTTAACTTAATATAATAGAAGATGTTTCGTTTTAAATTAAGAAATGTTAAAATTATTAAGTTAAAAACATTTGATTTTAATGACACTTAAAATTAGACACAATATTATAGGTTACTAACTAAAAATTGAAAATACAACAATAAATAATAAAAAATAATAATAAAAAATTGAAAAAATCAAAAAATTCTTAAAAAATTGCAAAATAACCCTTTTTCGGGTTAAAAATGAAAAAAGATGTTACATAAAAATAGTTTGTAAGATTTTCTAACAGAATATACGCAAAGTATTTTGATTTATTTGAAAATAATTGAAAATAGATTTTTCAAAGACGGTGTCGAGGTCACGGGGTCGGTGTCGTTTTTCGAAATTTGTTAACTTAATATAATAGAAGATGTTTCGTTTTAAATTAAGAAATGTTAAAATTATTAAGTTAAAAACATTTGATTTTAATGACACTTAAAATTAGACACAATATTATAGGTTACTAACTAAAAATTGAAAATACAACAATAAATAATAAAAAATAATAATAAAAAATTGAAAAAATCAAAAAATTCTTAAAAAATTGCAAAATAACCATTTTTTGGGTTAAAATTGAAAAATAACCCTTTTTCGGGTTAAAATTGAAAAAAGATGTTACATAAAAATAGTTTGTAAGATTTTCTAACAGAATATACGCAAAGTATTTTGATTTATTTGAAAATAATTGAAAATAGATTTTTCAAGGACGGTGTCGAGGTCACGGGGTCGGTGTCGTTTTTCGAAATTTGTTAACTTAATATAATAGAAGATGTTTCGTTTTAAATTAAGAAATGTTAAAATTATTAAGTTAAAAACATTTGATTTTAATGACACTTAAAATTAGACACAATATTATAGGTTACTAACTAAAAATTGAAAATACAACAATAAATAATAAAAAATAATAATAAAAAATTGAAAAAATCAAAAAATTCTTAAAAAATTGCAAAATAACCATTTTTTGGGTTAAAATTGAAAAATAACCCTTTTTCGGGTTAAAATTGAAAAAAGATGTTACATAAAAATAGTTTGTAAGATTTTCTAACAGCATATATGCAAAGTATTTTGATTTATTTGAAAATAATTGAAAATAGATTTTTCAAGGACGGTGTCGAGGTCACGGGGTCGGTGTCGTTTTTCAAAATTTGTTAACTTAATATAATAGAAGATGTTTCGTTTTAAATTAAGAAATGTTAAAATTATTAAGTTAAAAACATTTGATTTTAATGACACTTAAAATTAGACACAATATTATAGGTTACTAACTAAAAATTGAAAATACAACAATAAATAATAAAAAATAATAATAAAAAATTGAAAAAATCAAAAAATTCTTAAAAAATTGCAAAATAACCCTTTTTCGGGTTAAAAATGAAAAAAGATGTTACATAAAAATAGTTTGTAAGATTTTCTAACAGAATATACGCAAAGTATTTTGATTTATTTGAAAATAATTGAAAATAGATTTTTCAAGGACGGTGTCGAGGTCACGGGGTCGGTGTCGTTTTTCGAAATTTGTTAACTTAATATAATAGAAGATGTTTCGTTTTAAATTAAGAAATGTTAAAATTATTAAGTTAAAAACATTTGATTTTAATGACACTTAAAATTAGACACAATATTATAGGTTACTAACTAAAAATTGAAAAAACAACAATAAATAATAAAAAATAATAATAAAAAAATGACAAAATCAAAAAATTCTTAAAAAATTGCAAAATAATCCTCTTTCGGGTTAAAATTGAAAAATAACCCTTTTTCGGGTTAAAAATGAAAAAAGATGTTACATAAAAATAGTTTGTAAGATTTTCTAACAGAATATATGCAAAGTATTTTGATTTATTTGAAAATAATTGAAAATAGATTTTTCAAGGACGGTGTCGAGGTCACGGGGTCGGTGTCGTTTTTCGAAATTTGTTAACTTAATATAATAGAAGATGTTTCGTTTTAAATTAAGAAATGTTAAAATTATTAAGTTAAAAACATTTGATTTTAATGACACTTAAAATTAGACACAATATTATAGGTTACTAACTAAAAATTGAAAATACAACAATAAATAATAAAAAATAATAATAAAAAATTGAAAAAATCAAAAAATTCTTAAAAAATTGCAAAATAACCCTTTTTTGGGTTAAAATTGAAAAATAATCCTTTTTCGGGTTAAAATTGAAAAAAGATGTTACATAAAAATAGTTTGTAAGATTTTCTAACAGCATATATGCAAAGTATTTTGATTTATTTGAAAATAATTGAAAATAGATTTTTCAAGGACGGTGTCGAGGTCACGGGGTCGGTGTCGTTTTTCGAAATTTGTTAACTTAATATAATAGAAGATGTTTCGTTTTAAATTAAGAAATGTTAAAATTATTAAGTTAAAAACATTTGATTTTAATGACACTTAAAATTAGACACAATATTATAGGTTACTAACTAAAAATTGAAAAAACAACAATAAATAATAAAAAATAATAATGAAAAATTGAAAAAATCAAAAAATTCTTAAAAAATTGCAAAATAACCCTTTTTCGGGTTAAAATTGAAAAACAATGTTACATAAAAAAAGTTTGTAAGATTTTCTAACAGCATATATGCAAAGTATTTTGATTTATTTGAAAATAATTGAAAATAGATTTTTCAAGGACGGTGTCGAGGTCACGGGGTCGGTGTCGTTTTTCGAAATTTGTTACCTTAATATAATAGAAGATGTTTCGTTTTAAATTAAGAAATGTTAAAATTATTAAGTTAAAAACATTTGATTTTAATGACACTTAAAATTAGACACAATAGTATAGGTTACTAACTAAAAATTGAAAAAACAACAATAAATAATAAAAAATAATAATAAAAAATTGAAAAAATCAAAAAATTCTTAAAAAATTGCAAAATAACCCTTTTTTGGGTTAAAATTGAAAAATAACCCTTTTTCGGGTTAAAATTGAAAAAAGATGTTACATAAAAATAGTTTGTAAGATTTTCTAACAGCATATATGCAAAGTATTTTGATTTATTTGAAAATAATTGAAAATAGATTTTTCAAGGACGGTGTCGAGGTCACGGGGTCGGGGTTGTTATTCGAAATTTGTTAACTTAATATAACACAGGCACACAAAAAAAAAAAAGTTGCCTGTTTCTTGAACTACACATATATTTCCTATAGTATTTTGGCCCGCTGAAACCGAATCTGAGCTCAGAATTGCTCCATCACCCTCAGTTTTTTTTTTAAATCGACCAAAACCACCCTTAAACGGACAAATTCACACTTCGGAGATAAAAAATAAATCAACTTATTTTTTTAAGAAACAAAATTTTACATCTACGAAACTTTGCTCCACTAACTCAAAAACAGAGCCAGCATTGATCCAGCACCCCCTGAATTTTTTTAATCGAAAAAACTACCCCTAATCTGAAGAATCAAATTCAGGAGGTAAAACAATAAAATAACTGATCAAAAAATTTTATAACCAGATATTTTTACTCCAGCAATGCAGAAACAAAGCCAGAAATGCTCCCTCACCCTCTAAAATTTTTTTAAATCGAAAAAACCACCCTTTAATAGAAAAATTCAAATTTAAGAAGTAAAAAAATATTAAATTACCGGCTTTTTTTAAAAACAGAACCTTACATTTTATAGTTTTGCTCTACTAACTCAAAAAAACAAAGCCAGCATTGATCCAGCACCCCCTGAATTTTTTTAATCGAAAAAAGTACCCCTAATCTGAAGAATCAAATTCAGGAGGTAAAACAATAAAATAACTGATTAAAAAATTTTATAACCAGATATTTTTACTCCAGCAATGCAGAAACAAAGCCAGAAATGCTCCCTCACACTCTAAAATTTTTTTAAATCGAAAAAACCACCCTTAAATAGAAAAATTCAAATTTAAGAAGTAAAAAAATATTAAATTACCTTTTTTTTTTTTAAAACAGAACCTTACATGTTTGTAGTTTTGCTCTACTAATTAAAAAAAATAAAGCCAGCATTGACCCATCACCCTCTGAATTTTTTTAATCGAAAAAACTACCCCTAATCTGAAGAATCAAATTCAGGAGATAAAACAACAAAATAACTAATTGAAAAATTTTACAGCCAGGTATGTTTCCGCATTGCTGGAGTAAAAATACCTAGTTATAAAATTTTAATCAGTTATTTTATTGTTTTACCTCCTAAGTTTGATTCTTCAGATTAAGGGTAGTTTTTTTTACTTAAAAAAATTCAGAGGGTGATGGATCAATGCTAGCTTTATTTTTTTGAGTTAGTAGAGCAAAACTACAAACATGTAAGGTTCTGTTTTTAAAAAAAGCCGGTAATTTAATATTTTTTTATTTCTTAAATTTGAATTTTTCTATTTAAGGGTGGTTTTTTCGATTTAAAAAAATTTTAGAGGGTGAGGGAGCATTTCTGGCTTTGTTTCTGCATTGCTGGAGTAAAAATATCTGCTTATAAAATTTGTCAATCAGTTATTTTGTTGTTTTATCTCCTGAATTTGATTCTTCAGATTAGGGGTAGTTTTTTCGATTAAAAAAATTCAGAGGGTGATGGGTCAATGCTGGCTTTATTTTTTTTAATTAGTAGAGCAAAACTACAAACATGTAAGGTTCTGTTTTTAAAAAAAGCCGGTAATTTAATATTTTTTTACTTCTTAAATTTGAATTTTTCTATTTAAGGGTGGTTTTTTCGATTTAAAAAAATTTTAGAGGGTGAGGGAGCATTTCTGGCTTTGTTTCTGCATTGCTGGAGTAAAAATATCTGGTTATAAAATTTTTTAATCAGTTATTTTATTGTTTTACCTCCTGAATTTGATTCTTCAGATTAGGGGTACTTTTTTCGATTAAAAAAATTCAGGGGGTGCTGGATCAATGCTGGCTCTGTTTTTGAGTTAGTGGAGCAAAGTTTCGTAGATGTAAAATTTGGTTTTTTTAAAAAATAAGTTGATTTATTTTTTATCTCCGAAGTGTGAATTTGTCCGTTTAAGGGTGGTTTTGGTCGATTTAAAAAAAAACTGAGGGTGATGGAGCAATTCTGAGCTCAGATTCGGTTTCAGCGGGCCAAAATACTATAGGAAATATATGTGTAGTTCAAGAAACAGACAACTTTTTTTTTTTGTGTGCCTGTGTAATAGAAGATGTTTCGTTTTAAATTAAGAAATGTTAAAATTATTAAGTTAAAAACATTTGATTTTAATGACACTTAAAATTAGACACAATATTTTAGGTTACTAACTAAAAATTGAAAAAACAACAATAAATAATAAAAAATAATAATAAAAAATTGACAAAATCAAAAAATTCTTAAAAAATTGCAAAATAACCCTTTTTGGGTTAAAATTGAAAAAAGATGTTACATAAAAATAGTTTGTAAGATTTTCTAACAGCATATATCCAAAGTATTTTGATTTATTTGAAAATAATTGAAAATAGATTTTTCAAGGACGGTGTCGTTTTTCGAAATTTGTTAACTTAATATAATAGAAGATGTTTCGTTTTAAATTAAGAAATGTTAAAGTTATTAAGTTAAAAACATTTGATTTTAATGACACTTAAAATTAGACACAATATTATAGGTTACTAACTAAAAATTGAAAAAACAACAATAAATAATAAAAAATAATAATAAAAAATTGAAAAAATCAAAAAATTCTTAACAAATTGCAAAATAACCCTTTTCTGGGTTAAAATTGAAAAAAGATGTTATATAAAAATAGTTTGTAAGATTTTCTAACAGCATATATGCAAAGTATTTTGATTTATTTGAAAATAATTGAAAATAGATTTCTCAAGGACGGTGTCGAGGTCACTGGGTCGGTGTCGTTTTTCGAAATTTGTTAACTTAATATAATAGAAGATGTTTCGTTTTAAATTAAGAAATGTTAAAATTATTAAGTTAAAAACATTTGATTTTAATGACACTTAAAATTAGACACAATATTATAGGTTACTAACTAAAAATTGAAAATAAAACAATAAATAATAAAAAATAATAATAAAAAATTGAAAAAATCAAAAAATTCTTAAAAAATGGCAAAATAACCCTTTTTTGGGTTAAAATTGAAAAATAACCCTTTTTCGGGTTAAAAATGAAAAAAGATGTTACATAAAAATAGTTTGTAAGATTTTCTAACAGCATATATGCAAAGTATTTTGATTTATTTGAAAATAATTGAAAATAGATTTTTCAAGGACGGTGTCGAGGTCACGGGGTCGGTGTTGTTTTTCGAAATTTGTTAACTTAATATAATAGAAGATGTTTCGTTTTAAATTAAGAAATGTTAAAGTTATTAAGTTAAAAACATTTGATTTTAATGACACTTAAAATTAGACACAATATTATAGGTTACTAACTAAAAATTGAAATAACAACAATAAATAATAAAAAATAATAATAAAAAATTAAAAAAATCAAAAAATTCTTAAAAAATTGCAAAATAACCCTTTTTGGGTTAAAATTGAAAAACGATGTTACATAAAAAAAGTTTGTAAGATTTTCTAACAGCATATATGCAAAGTATTTTGATTTATTTGAAAATAATTGAAAATAGATTTCTCAAGAACGGTGTCGTTTTTCGAAATTTGTTAACTTAATATAATTGAAGATGTTTCGTTTTAAATTAAGAAATGTTAAAGTTATTAAGTTAAAAACATTTGATTTTAATGACACTTAAAATTAGACACAATATTATAGTTTACTAACTAAAAATTGAAAAAACAACAATAAATAATAAAAAATAATAATAAAAAATTGAAAAAATCAAAAAATTCTTAAAAAATTGCAAAATAACCCTTTTTTGGGTTAAAATTGAAAAATAACCCTTTTTCGGGTTAAAATTGAAAAAAGATGTTACATAAAAATAGTTTGTAAGATTTTCTAACAGCATATATGCAAAGTATTTTGATTTATTTGAAAATAATTGAAAATAGATTTTTCAAGGACGGTGTCGAGGTCACGGTGTCGGGGTTGTTTTTCGAAATTTGTTAACTTAATATAATAGAAGATGTTTCGTTTTAAATTAAGAAATGTTAAAATTATTAAGTTAAAAACATTTGATTTTAATGACACTTAAAATTAGACACAATATTATAGGTTACTAACTAAAAATTGAAAAAATAACAATAAATAATAAAAAATAATAATAAAAAATTTAAAAAATCAAAAAATTCTTAAAAAATAGCAAAATAACCCTTTTTCGGGTTAAAATTGAAAAATAACCCTTCTTCGGGTTAAAATTGAAAAATAACCCTTTTTCGGGTTAAATTAAAAAAAGATGTTACATAAAAATAGTTTGTAAGATTTTCTAACACCATATATGCAAAGTATTTTGATTTATTTGAAAATAATTGAAAATAGATTTTTCAAGGACGGTTTCGAGGTCACGGGGTCGGTGTCGTTTGTCGAAATTTGTTAACTTAATATAATAGAAGATGTTTCGTTTTAAATTAAGAAATGTTAAAATTATTAAGTTAAAAACATTTGATTTTAATGACACTTAAAATTAGACACAATATTATAGGTTACTAACTAAAAATTGAAAAAACAACAATAAATAATAAAAAATAAAAATAAAAAATTGAAAAAATCAAAAAATTCTTAACAAATTGCAAAATAACCCTTTTTTGGGTTAAAATTGAAAAAAGATGTTATATAAAAATAGTTTGTAAGATTTTCTAACAGCATATATGCAAAGTATTTTGATTTATTTGAAAATAATTGAAAATAGATTTCTCAAGGACGGTGTCGAGGTCACTGGGTCGGTGTCGTTTTTCGAAATTTGTTAACTTAATATAATAGAAGATGTTTCGTTTTAAATTAAGAAATGTTAAAATTATTAAGTTAAAAACATTTGATTTTAATGACACTTAAAATTAGACACAATATTATAGGTTACTAACTAAAAATTGAAAAAACAACAATAAATAATAAAAAATAATAATGAAAAATTGAAAAAATCAAAAAATTCTTAAAAAATTGCAAAATAACCCTTTTTCGGGTTAAAATTGAAAAACGATGTTACATAAAAAAAGTTTGTAAGATTTTCTAACAGCATATATGCAAAGTATTTTGATTTATTTGAAAATAATTGAAAATAGATTTTTCAAGGACGGTGTCGAGGTCACGGGGTCGGTGTCGTTTTTCGAAATTTGTTACCTTAATATAATAGAAGATGTTTCGTTTTAAATTAAGAAATGTTAAAATTATTAAGTTAAAAACATTTGATTTTAATGACACTTAAAATTAGACACAATAGTATAGGTTACTAACTAAAAATTGAAAAAACAACAATAAATAATAAAAAATAATAATAAAAAATTGAAAAAATCAAAAAATTCTTAAAAAATTGCAAAATAACCCTTTTTTGGGTTAAAATTGAAAAATAACCCTTTTTCGGGTTAAAATTGAAAAAAGATGTTACATCAAAATACTTTGGATATATGCTGTTAGAAAATCTTACAAACTATTTTTATGTAACATCTTTTTTCAATTTTAACCCAAAAAGGGTTATTTTGCAATTTTTTAAGAATTTTTTGATTTTGTCAATTTTTTATTATTATTTTTTATTATTTATTGTTGTTTTTTCAATTTTTAGTTAGTAACCTAAAATATTGTGTCTGATTTTAAGTGTCATTAAAATCAAATGTTTTTAACTTAATAATTTTAACATTTCTTAATTTAAAACGAAACATCTTCTATTACACAGGCACACAAAAAAAAAAAGTTGTCTGTTTCTTGAACTACACATATATTTCCTATAGTATTTTGGCCCGCTGAAACCGAATCTGAGCTCAGAATTGCTCCATCACCCTCAGTTTTTTTTTAAATCGACCAAAACCACCCTTAAACGGACAAATTCACACTTCGGAGATAAAAAATAAATCAACTTATTTTTTAAAAAAACCAAATTTTACATCTACGAAACTTTGCTCCACTAACTCAAAAACAGAGCCAGCATTGATCCAGCACCCCCTGAATTTTTTTAATCGAAAAAACTACCCCTAATCTGAAGAATCAAATTCAGGAGGTAAAACAATAAAATAACTGATCAAAAAATTTTATAACCAGATATTTTTACTCCAGCAATGCAGAAACAAAGCCAGAAATGCTCCCTCACCCTCTAAAATTTTTTTAAATCGAAAAAACCACCCTTTAATAGAAAAATTCAAATTTAAGAAGTAAAAAAATATTAAATTACCGGCTTTTTTTAAAAACAGAACCTTACATTTTATAGTTTTGCTCTACTAACTCAAAAAAACAAAGCCATCATTGATCCAGCACCCCCTGATTTTTTTTAATCGAAAAAACTACCCCTAATCTGAAGAATCAAATTCAGGAGATAAAACAACAAAATAACTAATTGAAAAATTTTACAGCCAGGTATGTTTCCGCATTGCTGGAGTAAAAATACCTAGTTATAAAATTTTAATCAGTTATTTTATTGTTTTACCTCCTAAGTTTGATTCTTCAGATTAAGGGTAGTTTTTTTTATTTAAAAAAATTCAGAGGGTGATGGATCAATGCTAGCTTTATTTTTTTGAGTTAGTAGAGCAAAACTACAAACATGTAAGGTTCTGTTTTTAAAAAAAGCCGGTAATTTAATATTTTTTTATTTCTTAAATTTGAATTTTTCTATTTAAGGGTGGTTTTTTCGATTTAAAAAAATTTTAGAGGGTGAGGGAGCATTTCTGGCTTTGTTTCTGCATTGCTGGAGTAAAAATATCTGCTTATAAAATTTGTCAATCAGTTATTTTGTTGTTTTATCTCCTGAATTTGATTCTTCAGATTAGGGGTAGTTTTTTCGATTAAAAAAATTCAGAGGGTGATGGGTCAATGCTGGCTTTATTTTTTTTAATTAGTAGAGCAAAACTACAAACATGTAAGGTTCTGTTTTTAAAAAAAGCCGGTAATTTAATATTTTTTACTTCTTAAATTTGAATTTTTCTATTTAAGGGTGGTTTTTTCGATTTAAAAAAATTTTAGAGGGTGAGGGAGCATTTCTGGCTTTGTTTCTGCATTGCTGGAGTAAAAATATCTGGTTATAAAATTTTTTAATAAGTTATTTTATTGTTTTACCTCCTGAATTTGATTCTTCAGATTAGGGGTACTTTTTTCGATTAAAAAAATTCAGGGGGTGCTGGATCAATGCTGGCTCTGTTTTTGAGTTAGTGGAGCAAAGTTTCGTAGATGTAAAATTTGGTTTTTTTAAAAAATAAGTTGATTTATTTTTTATCTCCGAAGTGTGAATTTGTCCGTTTAAGGGTGGTTTTGGTCGATTTAAAAAAAAACTGAGGGTGATGGAGCAATTCTGAGCTCAGATTCGGTTTCAGCGGGCCAAAATACTATAGGAAATATATGTGTAGTTCAAGAAACAGACAACTTTTTTTTTTTGTGTGCCTGTGTAATAGAAGATGTTTCGTTTTAAATTAAGAAATGTTAAAATTATTAAGTTAAAAACATTTGATTTTAATGACACTTAAAATCAGACACAATATTTTAGGTTACTAACTAAAAATTGAAAAAACAACAATAAATAATAAAAAATAATAATAAAAAATTGACAAAATCAAAAAATTCTTAAAAAATTGCAAAATAACCCTTTTTGGGTTAAAATTGAAAAAAGATGTTACATAAAAATAGTTTGTAAGATTTTCTAACAGCATATATCCAAAGTATTTTGATTTATTTGAAAATAATTGAAAATAGATTTTTCAAGGACGGTGTCGTTTTTCGAAATTTGTTAACTTAATATAATAGAAGATGTTTCGTTTTAAATTAAGAAATGTTAAAATTATTAAGTTAAAAACATTTGATTTTAATGACACTTAAAATTAGACACAATATTATAGGTTACTAACTAAAAATTGAAAAAATAACAATAAATAATAAAAAATAATAATAAAAAATTTAAAAAATCAAAAAATTCTTAAAAAATAGCAAAATAACCCTTTTTCGGGTTAAAATTGAAAAATAACCCTTCTTCGGGTTAAAATTGAAAAATAACCCTTTTTCGGGTTAAATTAAAAAAAGATGTTACATAAAAATAGTTTGTAAGATTTTCTAACACCATATATGCAAAGTATTTTGATTTATTTGAAAATAATTGAAAATAGATTTTTCAAGGACGGTTTCGAGGTCACGGGGTCGGTGTCGTTTGTCGAAATTTGTTAACTTAATATAATAGAAGATGTTTCGTTTTAAATTAAGAAATGTTAAAATTATTAAGTTAAAAACATTTGATTTTAATGACACTTAAAATTAGACACAATATTATAGGTTACTAACTAAAAATTGAAAAAACAACAATAAATAATAAAAAATAAAAATAAAAAATTGAAAAAATCAAAAAATTCTTAACAAATTGCAAAATAACCCTTTTTTGGGTTAAAATTGAAAAAAGATGTTATATAAAAATAGTTTGTAAGATTTTCTAACAGCATATATGCAAAGTATTTTGATTTATTTGAAAATAATTGAAAATAGATTTCTCAAGGACGGTGTCGAGGTCACTGGGTCGGTGTCGTTTTTCGAAATTTGTTAACTTAATATAATAGAAGATGTTTCGTTTTAAATTAAGAAATGTTAAAATTATTAAGTTAAAAACATTTGATTTTAATGACACTTAAAATTAGACACAATATTATAGGTTACTAACTAAAAATTGAAAAAACAACAATAAATAATAAAAAATAATAATAAAAAAATGACAAAATCAAAAAATTCTTAAAAAATTGCAAAATAATCCTTTTTCGGGTTAAAATTGCAAAATAACCCTTTTTCGGGTTAAAATTGAAAAATAACCCTTTTTCGGGTTAAAAATGAAAAAAGATGTTACATAAAAATAGTTTGTAAGATTTTCTAACAGCATATATGCAAAGTATTTTGATTTATTTGAAAATAATTGAAAATAGATTTTTCAAGGACGGTGTCGAGGTCACGGGGTCGGTGTCGTTTTTCGAAATTTGTTAACTTAATATAATAGAAGATGTTTCGTTTTAAATTAAGAAATGTTAAAATTATTAAGTTAAAAAAAATTTGATTTTAATGACACTTAAAATTAGACACAATATTATAGGTTACTAACTAAAAATTGAAAAAACAACAATAAATAATAAAAAATAATAATAAAAAATTAAAAAAATCAAAAAATTCTTAAAAAATTGCAAAATAACCCTTTTTGGGTTAAAATTGAAAAAAGATGTTACATAAAAATAGTTTGTAAGATTTTCTAACAGCATATATCCAAAGTATTTTGATTTATTTGAAAATAATTGAAAATAGATTTTTCAAGGACGGTGTCGTTTTTCGAAATTTGTTAACTTAATATAATAGAAGATGTTTCGTTTTAAATTAAGAAATTTTAAAGTTATTAAGTTAAAAACATTTGATTTTAATGACACTTAAAATTAGACACAATATTATAGGTTACTAACTAAAAATTGAAAAAACAACAATAAATAATAAAAAATAATAATAAAAAATTGAAAAAATCAAAAAATTCTTAAAAAATTGCAAAATAACCCTTTTTGGGTTAAAATTGAAAAAAGATGTTACATAAAAATAGTTTGTAAGATTCTCTAACAGCATATATGCAAAGTATTTTGATTTATTTGAAAATAATTGAAAATAGATTTCTCAAGGACGGTGTCGTTTTTCGAAATTTGTTAACTTAATATAATAGAAGATGTTTCGTTTTAAATTAAGAAATGTTAAAGTTATTAAGTTAAAAACATTTGATTTTAATGACACGTAAAATTAGACACAATATTATAGGTTACTAACTAAAAATTGAAAAAACAACAATAAATAATAAAAAATAATAATAAAAAATTGAAAAAATCAAAAAATTCTTAACAAATTGAAAAATAACCCTTTTTCGGGTTAAAAATGAAAAAAGATGTTACATAAAAATAGTTTGTAAGATTTTCTAACAGAATATTTGCAAAGTATTTTGATTTATTTGAAAATAATTGAAAATAGATTTTTCAAGGACGGTGTCGAGGTCACGGTGTCGGGTTGTTTTTCGAAATTTGTTAACTTAATATAATAGAAGATGTTTCGTTTTAAATTAAGAAATGTTAAAATTATTAAGTTAAAAACATTTGATTTTAATGACACTTAAAATTAGACACAATATTATAGGTTACTAACTAAAAATTGAAAAAATAACAATAAATAATAAAAAATAATAATAAAAAATTTAAAAAATCAAAAAATTCTTAAAAAATAGCAAAATAACCCTTTTTCGGGTTAAAATTGAAAAATAACCCTTCTTCGGGTTAAAATTGAAAAATAACCCTTTTTCGGGTTAAATTAAAAAAAGATGTTACATAAAAATAGTTTGTAAGATTTTCTAACAGCATATATGCAAAGTATTTTGATTTATTTGAAAATAATTGAAAATAGATTTTTCAAGGACGGTGTCGAGGTCACGGGGTCGGTGTCGTTTTTCGAAATTTGTTAACTTAATATAATAGAAGATGTTTCGTTTTAAATTAAGAAATGTTAAAATTATTAAGTTAAAAACATTTGATTTTAATGACACTTAAAATTAGACACAATATTATAGGTTACTAACTAAAAATTGAAAAAACAACAATAAATAATAAAAAATAATAATAAAAAATTGAAAAAATCAAAAAATTCTTAACAAATTGCAAAATAACCCTTTTTTGGGTTAAAATTGAAAAAAGATGTTACATAAAAATAGTTTGTAAGATTTTCTAACAGCATATATGCAAAGTATTTTGATTTATTTGAAAATAATTGAAAATAGATTTTTCAAGGACGGTGTCGAGGTCACGGGGTCGGTGTCGTTTTTCGAAATTTGTTAACTTAATATAATAGAAGATGTTTCGTTTTAAATTAAGAAATGTTAAAATTATTAAGTTAAAAACATTTGATTTTAATGACACTTAAAATTAGACACAATATTATAGGTTAATAACTAAAAATTGAAAAAACAACAATAAATAATAAAAAATAATAATAAAAAAATGACAAAATCAAAAAATTCTTAAAAAATTGCAAAATAATCCTTTTTCGGGTTAAAATTGCAAAATAACCCTTTTTCGGGTTAAAATTGAAAAATAACCCTTTTTCGGGTTAAAAATGAAAAAAGATGTTACATAAAAATAGTTTGTAAGATTTTCTAACAGCATATATGCAAAGTATTTTGATTTATTTGAAAATAATTGAAAATAGATTTCTCAAGAACGGTGTCGTTTTTCGAAATTTGTTAACTTAATATAATTGAAGATGTTTCGTTTTAAATTAAGAAATGTTAAAGTTATTAAGTTAAAAACATTTGATTTTAATGACACTTAAAATTAGACACAATATTATAGGTTACTAACTAAAAATTGAAAAAACAACAATAAATAATAAAAAATAATAATAAAAAATTGAAAAAATCAAAAAATTCTTAAAAAATTGCAAAATAACCCTTTTTTGGGTTAAAATTGAAAAATAACCCTTTTTCGGGTTAAAATTGAAAAAAGATGTTACATAAAAATAGTTTGTAAGATTTTCTAACAGCATATATGCAAAGTATTTTGATTTATTTGAAAATAATTGAAAATAGATTTTTCAAGGACGGTGTCGAGGTCACGGTGTCGGGGTTGTTTTTCGAAATTTGTTAACTTAATATAATAGAAGATGTTTCGTTTTAAATTAAGAAATGTTAAAATTATTAAGTTAAAAACATTTGATTTTAATGACACTTAAAATTAGACACAATATTATAGGTTACTAACTAAAAATTGAAAAAATAACAATAAATAATAAAAAATAATAATAAAAAATTTAAAAAATCAAAAAATTCTTAAAAAATAGCAAAATAACCCTTTTTCGGGTTAAAATTGAAAAATAACCCTTTTTCGGGTTAAATTAAAAAAAGATGTTACATAAAAATAGTTTGTAAGATTTTCTAACACCATATATGCAAAGTATTTTGATTTATTTGAAAATAATTGAAAATAGATTTTTCAAGGACGGTTTCGAGGTCACGGGGTCGGTGTCGTTTGTCGAAATTTGTTAACTTAATATAATAGAAGATGTTTCGTTTTAAATTAAGAAATGTTAAAATTATTAAGTTAAAAACATTTGATTTTAATGACACTTAAAATTAGACACAATATTATAGGTTACTAACTAAAAATTGAAAAAACAACAATAAATAATAAAAAATAATAATAAAAAATTGAAAAAATCAAAAAATTCTTAACAAATTGCAAAATAACCCTTTTTTGGGTTAAAATTGAAAAAAGATGTTATATAAAAATAGTTTGTAAGATTTTCTAACAGCATATATGCAAAGTATTTTGATTTATTTGAAAATAATTGAAAATAGATTTCTCAAGGACGGTGTCGAGGTCACTGGGTCGGTGTCGTTTTTCGAAATTTGTTAACTTAATATAATAGAAGATGTTTCGTTTTAAATTAAGAAATGTTAAAATTATTAAGTTAAAAACATTTGATTTTAATGACACTTAAAATTAGACACAATATTATAGGTTACTAACTAAAAATTGAAAAAACAACAATAAATAATAAAAAATAATAATAAAAAAATGACAAAATCAAAAAATTCTTAAAAAATTGCAAAATAATCCTTTTTCGGGTTAAAATTGCAAAATAACCCTTTTTCGGGTTAAAATTGAAAAATAACCCTTTTTCGGGTTAAAAATGAAAAAAGATGTTACATAAAAATAGTTTGTAAGATTTTCTAACAGCATATATGCAAAGTATTTTGATTTATTTGAAAATAATTGAAAATAGATTTTTCAAGGACGGTGTCGAGGTCACGGGGTCGGTGTCGTTTTTCGAAATTTGTTAACTTAATATAATAGAAGATGTTTCGTTTTAAATTAAGAAATGTTAAAATTATTAAGTTAAAAAAATTTGATTTTAATGACACTTAAAATTAGACACAATATTATAGGTTACTAACTAAAAATTGAAAAAACAACAATAAATAATAAAAAATAATAATAAAAAATTAAAAAAATCAAAAAATTCTTAAAAAATTGCAAAATAACCCTTTTTGGGTTAAAATTGAAAAAAGATGTTACATAAAAATAGTTTGTAAGATTTTCTAACAGCATATATCCAAAGTATTTTGATTTATTTGAAAATAATTGAAAATAGATTTTTCAAGGACGGTGTCGTTTTTCGAAATTTGTTAACTTAATATAATAGAAGATGTTTCGTTTTAAATTAAGAAATTTTAAAGTTATTAAGTTAAAAACATTTGATTTTAATGACACTTAAAATTAGACACAATATTATAGGTTACTAACTAAAAATTGAAAAAACAACAATAAATAATAAAAAATAATAATAAAAAATTGAAAAAATCAAAAAATTCTTAAAAAATTGCAAAATAACCCTTTTTGGGTTAAAATTGAAAAAAGATGTTACATAAAAATAGTTTGTAAGATTCTCTAACAGCATATATGCAAAGTATTTTGATTTATTTGAAAATAATTGAAAATAGATTTCTCAAGGACGGTGTCGTTTTTCGAAATTTGTTAACTTAATATAATAGAAGATGTTTCGTTTTAAATTAAGAAATGTTAAAGTTATTAAGTTAAAAACATTTGATTTTAATGACACTTAAAATTAGACACAATATTATAGGTTACTAACTAAAAATTGAAAAAACAACAATAAATAATAAAAAATAATAATAAAAAATTGAAAAAATCAAAAAATTCTTAACAAATTGAAAAATAACCCTTTTTCGGGTTAAAAATGAAAAAAGATGTTACATAAAAATAGTTTGTAAGATTTTCTAACAGAATATTTGCAAAGTATTTTGATTTATTTGAAAATAATTGAAAATAGATTTTTCAAGGACGGTGTCGAGGTCACGGTGTCGGGGTTGTTTTTCGAAATTTGTTAACTTAATATAATAGAAGATGTTTCGTTTTAAATTAAGAAATGTTAAAATTATTAAGTTAAAAACATTTGATTTTAATGACACTTAAAATTAGACACAATATTATAGGTTACTAACTAAAAATTGAAAAAATAACAATAAATAATAAAAAATAATAATAAAAAATTGAAAAAATCAAAAAATTCTTAAAAAATTGCAAAATAACCCTTTTTCGGGTTAAAATTGCAAAATAACCCTTTTTCGGGTTAAAATTAAAAAATTACCCTTTTTCGGGTTAAAAATGAAAAAAGATGTTACATAAAAATAGTTTGTAAGATTTTCTAACAGCATATATGCAAAGTATTTTGATTTATTTGAAAATAATTGAAAATAGATTTTTCAAGGACGGTGTCGAGGTCACGGGGTCGGTGTCGTTTTTCGAAATTTGTTAACTTAATATAATAGAAGATGTTTCGTTTTAAATTAAGAAATGTTAAAATTATTAAGTTAAAAACATTTGATTTTAATGACACTTAAAATTAGACACAATATTATAGGTTACTAACTAAAAATTGAAAAAACAACAATAAATAATAAAAAATAATAATAAAAAATTGAAAAAATCAAAAAATTCTTAACAAATTGCAAAATAACACTTTTTTGGGTTAAAATTGAAAAAAAATGTTATATAAAAATAGTTTGTAAGATTTTCTAACAGCATATATGCAAAGTATTTTGATTTATTTGAAAATAATTGAAAATAGATTTTTCAAGGACGGTGTCGAGGTCACGGGGTCGGTGTCGTTTTTCGAAATTTGTTAACTTAATATAATAGAAGATGTTTCGTTTTAAATTAAGAAATGTTAAAATTATTAAGTTAAAAACATTTGATTTTAATGACACTTAAAATTAGACACAATATTATAGGTTACTAACTAAAAATTGAAAAAACAACAATAAATAATAAAAAATAATAATAAAAAAATGACAAAATCAAAAAATTCTTAAAAAATTGCAAAATAATCCTTTTTCGGGTTAAAATTGCAAAATAACCCTTTTTCGGGTTAAAATTGAAAAATAACCCTTTTTCGGGTTAAAAATGAAAAAAGATGTTACATAAAAATAGTTTGTAAGATTTTCTAACAGCATATATGCAAAGTATTTTGATTTATTTGAAAATAATTGAAAATAGATTTTTCAAGGACGGTGTCGAGGTCACGGGGTCGGTGTCGTTTTTCGAAATTTGTTAACTTAATATAATAGAAGATGTTTCGTTTTAAATTAAGAAATGTTAAAATTATTAAGTTAAAAACATTTGATTTTAATGACACTTAAAATTAGACACAATATTATAGGTTACTAACTAAAAATTGAAAAAACAACAATAAATAATAAAAAATAATAATAAAAAATTGAAAAAATCAAAAAATTCTTAAAAAATTGCAAAATAACCCTTTTTGGGTTAAAATTGAAAAAAGATGTTACATAAAAATAGTTTGTAAGATTTTCTAACAGCATATATGCAAAGTATTTTGATTTATTTGAAAATAATTGAAAATAGATTTTTCAAGGACGGTGTCGTTTTTCGAAATTTGTTAACTTAATATAATAGAAGATGTTTCGTTTTAAATTAAGAAATGTTAAAGTTATTAAGTTAAAAACATTTGATTTTAATGACACTTAAAATTAGACACAATATTATAGGTTACTAACTAAAAATTGAAAAAACAACAATAAATAATAAAAAATAATAATAAAAAATTGAAAAAATCAAAAAATTCTTAAAAAATTGCAAAATAACCCTTTTTGGGTTAAAATTGAAAAAAGATGTTACATAAAAATAGTTGGTAAGATTTTCTAACAGCATATATGCAAAGTATTTTGATTTATTTGAAAATAATTGAAAATAGATTTCTCAAGAACGGTGTCGTTTTTCGAAATTTGTTAACTTAATATAATTGAAGATGTTTCGTTTTAAATTAAGAAATGTTAAAGTTATTAAGTTAAAAACATTTGATTTTAATGACACTTAAAATTAGACACAATATTATAGGTTACTAACTAAAAATTGAAAAAACAACAATAAATAATAAAAAATAATAATAAAAAATTGAAAAAATCAAAAAATTCTTAACAAATTGAAAAATAACCCTTTTTCGGGTTAAAAATGAAAAAAGATGTTACATAAAAATAGTTTGTAAGATTTTCTAACAGCATATATGCAAAGTATTTTGATTTATTTGAAAATAATTGAAAATAGATTTTTCAAGGACGGTGTCGAGGTCACGGTGTCGGGGTTGTTTTTCGAAATTTGTTAACTTAATATAATAGAAGATGTTTCGTTTTAAATTAAGAAATGTTAAAATTATTAAGTTAAAAACATTTGATTTTAATGACACTTAAAATTAGACACAATATTATAGGTTACTAACTAAAAATTGAAAAAACAACAATAAATAATAAAAAATAATAATAAAAAATTGAAAAAATCAAAAAATTCTTAAAAAATTGCAAAATAATCCTTTTTCGGGTTAAAATTGCAAAATAACCCTTTTTCTGTTTAAAATTGAAAAATAACCCTTTTTCGGGTTAAAAATGAAGAAAGATGTTACATAAAAATAGTTTGTAAGATTTTCTAACAGCATATATGCAAAGTATTTTGATTTATTTGAAAATAATTGAAAATAGATTTTTCAAGGACGGTGTCGAGGTCACGGGGTCGGTGTCGTTTTTCGAAATTTGTTAACTTAATATAATAGAAGATGTTTCGTTTTAAATTAAGAAATGTTAAAATTATTAAGTTAAAAACATTTGATTTTAATGACACTTAAAATTAGACACAATATTATAGGTTACTAACTAAAAATTGAAAAAACAACAATAAATAATAAAAAATAATAATGAAAAATTGAAAAAATAAAAAAATCTTAAAAAATTGCAAAATAACCCTTTTTCGGGTTAAAATTGAAAAAAGATGTTACATAAAAAAAGTTTGTAAGATTTTCTAACAGCATATATGCAAAGTATTTTGATTTATTTGAAAATAATTGAAAATAGATTTTTCAAAGACGGTGTCGAGGTCACGGGGTCGGTGTCGTTTTTCGAAATTTGTTAACTTAATATAATAGAAGATGTTTCGTTTTAAATTAAGAAATGTTAAAATTATTAAGTTAAAAACATTTGATTTTAATGACACTTAAAATTAGACACAATATTATAGGTTACTAACTAAAAATTGAAAAAACAACAATAAATAATAAAAAATAATAATAAAAAAATGACAAAATCAAAAAATTCTTAAAAAATTGCAAAATAATCCTTTTTCGGGTTAAAATTGCAAAATAACCCTTTTTCTGGTTAAAATTGAAAAATAACCCTTTTTCGGGTTAAAAATGAAAAAAGATGTTACATAAAAATAGTTTGTAAGATTTTCTAACAGCATATATGCAAAGTATTTTGATTTATTTGAAAATAATTGAAAATAGATTTTTCAAGGACGGTGTCGAGGTCACGGGGTCGGTGTCGTTTTTCGAAATTTGTTAACTTAATATAATAGAAGATGTTTCGTTTTAAATTAAGAAATGTTAAAATTATTAAGTTAAAAACATTTCATTTTAATGACACTTAAAATTAGACACAATATTATAGGTTACTAACTAAAAATTGAAAAAACAACAATAAATAATAAAAAATAATAATGAAAAATTGAAAAAATCAAAAAATTCTTAAAAAATTGCAAAATAACCCTTTTTCGGGTTAAAATTGAAAAAAGATGTTACATAAAAAAAGTTTGTAAGATTTTCTAACAGCATATATGCAAAGTATTTTGATTTATTTGAAAATAATTGAAAATAGATTTTTCAACGACGGTGTCGAGGTCACGGGGTCGGTGTCGTTTTTCGAAATTTGTTAACTTAATATAATAGAAGATGTTTCGTTTTAAATTAAGAAATGTTAAAATTATTAAGTTAAAAACATTTGATTTTAATGACACTTAAAATTAGACACAATATTATAGGTTACTAACTAAAAATTGAAAAAACAACAATAAATAATAAAAAATAATAATAAAAAAATGACAAAATCAAAAAATTCTTAAAAAATTGCAAAATAATCCTTTTTCGGGTTAAAATTGCAAAATAACCCTTTTTCGGGTTAAAATTGAAAAATAACCCTTTTTCGGGTTAAAAATGAAAAAAGATGTTACATAAAAATAGTTTGTAAGATTTTCTAACAGCATATATGCAAAGTATTTTGATTTATTTGAAAATAATTGAAAATAGATTTTTCAAGGACGGTGTCGAGGTCACGGGGTCGGTGTCGTTTTTCGAAATTTGTTAACTTAATATAATAGAAGATGTTTCGTTTTAAATTAAGAAATGTTAAAATTATTAAGTTAAAAACATTTGATTTTAATGACACTTAAAATTAGACACAATATTATAGGTTACTAACTAAAAATTGAAAAAACAACAATAAATAATAAAAAATAATAATGAAAAATTGAAAAAATCAAAAAATTCTTAAAAAATTGCAAAATAACCCTTTTTCGGGTTAAAATTGAAAAAAGATGTTACATAAAAAAAGTTTGTAAGATTTTCTAACAGCATATATGCAAAGTATTTTGATTTATTTGAAAATAATTGAAAATAGATTTTTCAAGACGGTGTCGAGGTCACGGGGTCGGTGTCGTTTTTCGAAATTTGTTAACTTAATATAATAGAAGATGTTTCGTTTTAAATTAAGAAATGTTAAAATTATTAAGTTAAAAACATTTGATTTTAATGACACTTAAAATTAGACACAATATTATAGGTTACTAACTAAAAATTGAAAAAACAACAATAAATAATAAAAAATAATAATAAAAAAATGACAAAATCAAAAAATTCTTAAAAAATTGCAAAATAATCCTTTTTCGGGTTAAAATTGCAAAATAACCCTTTTTCGGGTTAAAATTGAAAAATAACCCTTTTTCGGGTTAAAAATGAAAAAAGATGTTACATAAAAATAGTTTGTAAGATTTTCTAACAGCATATATGCAAAGTATTTTGATTTATTTGAAAATAATTGAAAATAGATTTTTCAAGGACGGTGTCGAGGTCACGGGGTCGGTGTCGTTTTTCGAAATTTGTTAACTTAATATAATAGAAGATGTTTCGTTTTAAATTAAGAAATGTTAAAATTATTAAGTTAAAAACATTTGATTTTAATGACACTTAAAATTAGACACAATATTATAGGTTACTAACTAAAAATTGAAAAAACAACAATAAATAATAAAAAATAATAATAAAAAATTGAAAAAATCAAAAAATTCTTAAAAAATTGCAAAATAACCCTTTTTGGGTTAAAATTGAAAAAAGATGTTACATAAAAATAGTTTGTAAGATTTTCTAACAGCATATATGCAAAGTATTTTGATTTATTTGAAAATAATTGAAAATAGATTTTTCAAGGACGGTGTCGAGGTCAGGGGGCGGTGTCGTTTTTCGAAATTTGTTAACTTAATATAATAGAAGATGTTTCGTTTTAAAATAAGAAATGTTAAAATTATTAAGTTAAAAACATTTGATTTTAATGACACTTAAAATTAGACACAATATTATAGGTTACTAACTAAAAATTGAAAAAACAACAATAAATAATAAAAAATAATAATAAAAAATTGACAAAATCAAAAAATTCTAAAAATTGCAAAATAATCCTTTTCGGGTTAAAATTGCAAAATAACCCTTTTTCGGGTTAAAATTGAAAAATAACCCTTTTTCGGGTTAAAAATGAAAAAAGATGTTACATAAAAATAGTTTGTAAGATTTTCTAACAGCATATATGCAAAGTATTTTGATTTATTTGAAAATAATTGAAAATAGATTTTTCAAGGACGGGTCGAGGTCACGGGGTCGGTGTCGTTTTTCGAAATTTGTTAACTTAATATAATAGAAGATGTTTCGTTTTAAATTAAGAAATGTTAAAATTATTAAGTTAAAAACATTTGATTTTAATGACACTTAAAATTAGACACAATATTATAGGTTACTAACTAAAAATTGAAAAAACAACAATAAATAATAAAAAATAATAATGAAAAATTGAAAAAATCAAAAAATTCTTAAAAAATTGCAAAATAACCCTTTTTCGGGTTAAAATTGAAAAAAGATGTTACATAAAAAAAGTTTGTAAGATTTTCTAACAGCATATATGCAAAGTATTTTGATTTATTTGAAAATAATTGAAAATAGATTTTTCAAGGACGGTGTCGAGGTCACGGGGTCGGTGTCGTTTTTCGAAATTTGTTAACTTAATATAATAGAAGATGTTTCGTTTTAAATTAAGAAATGTTAAAATTATTAAGTTAAAAACATTTGATTTTAATGACACTTAAAATTAGACACAATATTATAGGTTACTAACTAAAAATTGAAAAAATAACAATAAATAATAAAAAATAATAATAAAAAAATGACAAAATCAAAAAATTCTTAAAAAATTGCAAAATAATCCTTTTTCGGGTTAAAATTGCAAAATAACCCTTTTTCTGTTTAAAATTGAAAAATAACCCTTTTTCGGGTTAAAAATGAAGAAAGATGTTACATAAAAATAGTTTGTAAGATTTTCTAACAGCATATATGCAAAGTATTTTGATTTATTTGAAAATAATTGAAAATAGATTTTTCAAGGACGGTGTCGAGGTCACGGGGTCGGTGTCGTTTTTCGAAATTTGTTAACTTAATATAATAGAAGATGTTTCGTTTTAAATTAAGAAATGTTAAAATTATTAAGTTAAAAACATTTCATTTTAATGACACTTAAAATTAGACACAATATTATAGGTTACTAACTAAAAATTGAAAAAACAACAATAAATAATAAAAAATAATAATGAAAAATTGAAAAAATCAAAAAATTCTTAAAAAATTGCAAAATAATCCTTTTTCGGGTTAAAATTGCAAAATAACCCTTTTTCTGTTTAAAATTGAAAAATAACCCTTTTTCGGGTTAAAAATGAAGAAAGATGTTACATAAAAATAGTTTGTAAGATTTTCTAACAGCATATATGCAAAGTATTTTGATTTATTTGAAAATAATTGAAAATAGATTTTTCAAGGACGGTGTCGAGGTCACGGGGTCGGTGTCGTTTTTCGAAATTTGTTAACTTAATATAATAGAAGATGTTTCGTTTTAAATTAAGAAATGTTAAAATTATTAAGTTAAAAACATTTCATTTTAATGACACTTAAAATTAGACACAATATTATAGGTTACTAACTAAAAATTGAAAAAACAACAATAAATAATAAAAAATAATAATGAAAAATTGAAAAAATAAAAAAATCTTAAAAAATTGCAAAATAACCCTTTTTCGGGTTAAAATTGAAAAAAGATGTTACATAAAAAAAGTTTGTAAGATTTTCTAACAGCATATATGCAAAGTATTTTGATTTATTTGAAAATAATTGAAAATAGATTTTTCAAAGACGGTGTCGAAGTCACGGGGTCGGTGTCGTTTTTCGAAATTTGTTAACTTAATATAATAGAAGATGTTTCGTTTTAAATTAAGAAATGTTAAAATTATTAAGTTAAAAACATTTGATTTTAATGACACTTAAAATTAGACACAATATTATAGGTTACTAACTAAAAATTGAAAAAACAACAATAAATAATAAAAAATAATAATAAAAAAATGACAAAATCAAAAAATTCTTAAAAAATTGCAAAATAATCCTTTTTCGGGTTAAAATTGCAAAATAACCCTTTTTCTGGTTAAAATTGAAAAATAACCCTTTTTCGGGTTAAAAATGAAAAAAGATGTTACATAAAAATAGTTTGTAAGATTTTCTAACAGCATATATGCAAAGTATTTTGATTTATTTGAAAATAATTGAAAATAGATTTTTCAAGGACGGTGTCGAGGTCACGGGGTCGGTGTCGTTTTTCGAAATTTGTTAACTTAATATAATAGAAGATGTTTCGTTTTAAATTAAGAAATGTTAAAATTATTAAGTTAAAAACATTTCATTTTAATGACACTTAAAATTAGACACAATATTATAGGTTACTAACTAAAAATTGAAAAAACAACAATAAATAATAAAAAATAATAATGAAAAATTGAAAAAATCAAAAAATTCTTAAAAAATTGCAAAATAACCCTTTTTCGGGTTAAAATTGAAAAAAGATGTTACATAAAAAAAGTTTGTAAGATTTTCTAACAGCATATATGCAAAGTATTTTGATTTATTTGAAAATAATTGAAAATAGATTTTTCAAGGACGGTGTCGAGGTCACGGGGTCGGTGTCGTTTTTCGAAATTTGTTAACTTAATATAATAGAAGATGTTTCGTTTTAAATTAAGAAATGTTAAAATTATTAAGTTAAAAACATTTGATTTTAATGACACTTAAAATTAGACACAATATTATAGGTTACTAACTAAAAATTGAAAAAACAACAATAAATAATAAAAAATAATAATAAAAAAATGACAAAATCAAAAAATTCTTAAAAAATTGCAAAATAATCCTTTTTCGGGTTAAAATTGCAAAATAACCCTTTTTCGGGTTAAAATTGAAAAATAACCCTTTTTCGGGTTAAAAATGAAAAAAGATGTTACATAAAAATAGTTTGTAAGATTTTCTAACAGCATATATGCAAAGTATTTTGATTTATTTGAAAATAATTGAAAATAGATTTTTCAAGGACGGTGTCGAGGTCACGGGGTCGGTGTCGTTTTTCGAAATTTGTTAACTTAATATAATAGAAGATGTTTCGTTTTAAATTAAGAAATGTTAAAATTATTAAGTTAAAAACATTTGATTTTAATGACACTTAAAATTAGACACAATATTATAGGTTACTAACTAAAAATTGAAAAAACAACAATAAATAATAAAAAATAATAATAAAAAATTGAAAAAATCAAAAAATTCTTAAAAAATTGCAAAATAACCCTTTTTCGGGTTAAAATTGAAAAATAACCCTTTTTCGGGTTATAAATGAAAAAAGATGTTACATAAAAATAGTTTGTAAGATTTTCTAACAGCATATATGCAAAGTATTTTGATTTATTTGAAAATAATTGAAAATAGATTTTTCAAGGACGGTGTCGAGGTCACGGGGTCGGTGTCGTTTTTCGAAATTTGTTAACTTAATATAATAGAAGATGTTTCGTTTTAAATTAAGAAATGTTAAAATTATTAAGTTAAAAACATTTCATTTTAATGACACTTAAAATTAGACACAATATTATAGGTTACTAACTAAAAATTGAAAAAACAACAATAAATAATAAAAAATAATAATAAAAAATTGAAAAAATCAAAAAATTCTTAAAAAATTGCAAAATAACCGTTTTTTGGGTTAAAATTGAAAAAAGATGTTATATAAAAATAGTTTGTAAGATTTTCTAACAGCATATATGCAAAGTATTTTGATTTATTTGAAAATAATTGAAAAAAGATTTCTCAAAGACGGTGTCGAGGTCACGGGGTCGGTGTCGTTTTTCGAAATTTGTTAACTTAATATAATAGAAGATGTTTCGTTTTAAATTAAGAAATGTTAAAATTATTAAGTTAAAAACATTTGATTTTAATGACACTTAAAATTAGACACAATATTATAGGTTACTAACTAAAAATTGAAAAAACAACAATAAATAATAAAA